>NC_141027.1:28252500-28405000 GCF_052040795.2 Danio rerio
CAAGTCAAGAATCTTGCTGTCTATGGAGAATGAGAGAGATCTCAAATTTCATGTAAATTAAACTTAATTTGTACTTAATTTGTGTTCTGATGATGAACATGAACATGAGTAATTAATAACATAATTTTTTTGGGTCAACTAACCAATTAAGTACTTTAAAAATCACATACTTTTGTACTTTTAATTAAGTAAAAATAAAAATTATGATATCTCTGCTTTTACTCTAGTGCTTGATTTGTGTACTCCGTCCACCACTAGAAGTATGCCAGATGCCACGGTTAGACCTGCCACTGACACAGTTGTCACCTGAACAGAATAACGCTAATGTGCATTTCAACAGCTCCTACATTTTTCCACGGACCCCACATGGCTTGGTGTGATGAAGTGATATACGTGTTATTAACTAACAGATTTGTGGCAACCGTGTACAGATGTACAAGCTGTGTTACTTAGCAACTCTATATTTTATTCTCACCGATCTAATCATATAGGCCACTGAATTCAATTTTTTTTTATATATTTTACTTTGATTTATTTTGGAATGCAGATTCATAATGATCGTAGCTCCCAATTAGATAAAAGCAGATATAAAATCACAAAAAGACATCAAGACAAGCAGAGTGCAGAGTCTTCAGCGTAAGGCAGTATAACCTTAAAGTGCCAATGTAGCATTTTATAGCATATAATGACATCTTTCACTGAAATTGGACCTGTCAAGCACTCATCCATCCAGTTGGATTCTACCTAATGGCCGTTGGTTAGAGTTCAGATATACGGTTAAAGTGCCACATACCAGCCTCGAGTGTCTTGAAAGGCTTTAGAAATGATGGCTTTTGTTTAGCGATGAAACTCAGAAGGTTGCGCGGTGCTAAAATAGTTGAATGGCACCAACTACAAACCAAATCCAGACGGGGGATTACATTCTGGAAACATCTCGTAATGAGAATAAACATTTTTGAGCATCTCTAAATCTACAGCTTTGTACTTCTCTGAAAGTTCCAGCATGTGATCTCATCCTTCCATCCTGGCTGATCTCACATGCCTTTAGAACCCCCAAAATGTTGCTCACCGGGACGCTAAATGGCCTCTGGAATCGTGTGCATTTTTAATGTCTTAATGATGATCCCATGCTCAATGTACAAGTGTTACACATACATCTAGTAAATTTTTTAGCGTCTAAAACGCTCGCTTTGAAAAACAGCCCATTTGCTCGCTACCCCCCACCAAACAAATTGGTGGAGAACAACAAAGTTCAATCTATGTTTGAATATTTCTGTGTTCCTCATCTGTGACGGGCACTTACAGGAGTGCATTTCTGCATCCTGGATAAGGATGTAGTCCACGAGGGATGCTAGGAAAGTGGATTTCCACTAAATGGGGAAATCGGCTGCTTCCAGCTCTGAGCACCTCTGAGTCGGGCTAAACAGTGGGCACAGTCATCCACACACCGGGCCAAATGGAAGAGTGAAGTAAGAAACACCATGGAGCTACTTAGAGGAGGAAGCCTGAAGTGCTGTAAACATGTTTCTCTCATTGGTGTGTGGTCTTAAATACTCATTAAAGATGGAGTGGGTGGACTTGCTGGGGAGCCATTCGTACATCTGCTCTCATGTAAGAGATTTGTTTATAATATGCCGCATTATGGAGTTATCGTGTTAGGTGGCCTGGGCTGACTTTATGTCATTTGTGGACTCTGGAATTTATGCAGTTATTACCATAATAAGTGCAAGATGTACAGAAGCCCTGAAGGACAAAGTGTCTTCCTTAGCCTATTATCTGCATTATTTTGTATTTTTTCAGCTGTGAATAACAACAGTTTTTATGTGTAATGTGCAGCTGCTCTGAATGCATTTTCCTCCATAAACTTTTTTTTTTTTTTTTTTTTTTTTTTTTTTACAAAGCAGAGATGCCTTTTAAAAAACAAAACGAGGAAACTTTTTTATGGGATTATTTTTAATGTGGATTTAAATTGGACCTCTAGTGCTCAAATGTAAGTTTATATATATAAGCCTATTTTAAATGCATGTTATTGTTGTTATGAATGATTTATCCATACATATGTTTGATTAGAAAAACAACAGGCCTTAATCCTTAATTAAATGGCCAATACCATCTTTAGTGACATACTGTATGCCAGATTTCTCCTGTAATTTATTTCATTTAAACCCTCTCTTCTTTCTTACCATTGATGCGATTGAATAATGTGTTTCATTAAGATGTAACAATATGCAAGAAAAGATCACCAGTTTCTTCTGTTTCATCACAGCTTTAACGTTGACAAGAAAATAGTCTTTCTTTCTTTCTTTCTTTCTTTCTTTCTTTCTTTCTTTCTTTCTTTCTTTCTTTCGTAAAAGTTCTGCAGATTTTTAGCTCCAACCCTAATCAAAAACACCTGAACAAGCTAATCAAGGTCCTATTAGGTATACTTGCAACACTCAGACAGGTGTGTTGAGGCAACTTGGAGCTAAACCCTGCAAGGACACCGGCCCTCCAGGACCGAGATTGGTGACCCCTGATATTGGGGTTTCTTAACTGTCCGCCACATTCTGTCTTTATTTCATGCATTGTGTTTGTTAAGTTATCTGTTGCTCAAGGGACAGCAATCTGTATTTAACTTTTTACTTATAAAATGGCTCTGAACTGTCAAAACACCACTTAAAGCGCTTTTTTCCGATGCGATCAGTGAAAAAAATTAACCTGGTTTGCTTTTTTTTTGACAGGCGAAAGTTTTGGAGGCAGTGTAAGGGTCGGATTTATTTTTAACGTGCAAAAATTATGGGGGAATCTTTCGGATTCAGTGTGCAATAACCTTAACAGAAATACAAGCAATGATCAGCACCTTTGTGTGTGTGTGTGTCAGTGTGTAGATTAATAAACGGTTTCAGCTGTGAGATACAAAACATGAAGGGAGGTGTAGTCTGGGTGAATAGCTGTTATGGTGTTCATATAGCTGGAGTGCTCTCTAATGAGTCTGGTGGGTACTCCAGCTAATGACCGAAACACGTTTTCATTTCATTAAATATTTGAGATCTGTTTTTCCAGTTGAACTGTAAATTTATCACGTGTCTTGAAAAAACATTGATTTAACATTAATTGAAAAAAAAAATTGCATTGATTTTGCTTGGAAATTACATTTTTTCGATGTATGCTCAAACTGTGGTTAACAAGTCATAACAACCTTTACATAGGTATAATTTAGTAAAAAATGCATTAAAATCTGAAATATTGTGTAAGAAGTATAATTTAAATATGGCATATTTATTTCCCTGAAAATAGTATGAAATGTCAATAAACTAAAGTTTTAGGTAATGTTTGATCACCATGTGTATGTCACCAGAGGGTCATGTTTGTTCTCCATAATATAAAAATTCTAACATGTTGTTCCAGACCTATATGAAATCTGAATATCTTCAGACAAAAAAAAAATCTGTTCATCATATAAATCAGACAAGTCTCTTCAGAAAAAAAATAAAACCTGTTATGATCACCAGCGATCTACACACCTTCACCTAGACTACAATTCTGTCACTTAACGAATCCCATCATGCGCTTTGTACACACACCTGTTTCAGTGTTCTGTTGATTGCACACAGCTGGGAGCTGCTCAATGACTGATTACTAGGACTTTTTATACAGCACAGACACACACATCAGTGCTGAGTCTTGTTAACTGTTTTGTGACATTATGACCGGTTTCCGTTGTCTAGCCTTGCTGTGTTTTGACACTTTGCCTTGTGTTGTCATTTAGAATCATTGCTGCCTGTGCCGACCATTCGCCTGTTATTTGACCACGACTTTGGATTGCTCTACATGTACCTGTTTGACCCTGTTGACCGTTACTTGCCTAACCATTCTTGTAATAAACTGCATATGGACCCTCTACTACATTGTCAGCATCCCTCACCTGACAAAACCGCTTAATTTGTATGGATTTATTTTTTGATCTCATCATGACTGTTTAGATTAATCTGAATTTTGGACGAACAGACTTTCAGTGCAGGAACAGAAACAGCTTAGATTTAAAAAAAATGTTGTTAACCAAAGATAAACTAATTTCTTATGGGTTTGGAATTACATGACTGTGAGTAAATGATGACAGAATGAGATTTTTAGTGGGTGTGGGGCAGAGATGGAGTTGGTACCCTAGTGTTATTCTGACTCTTTGAGTCATTCATGGAAGTGACACAAGTTAAACATTTCTGATCTCATTTAATTTTCTTCTCCACACCATTTGTGGTCTTCTATTTGATCAATAAAACCACTATGAAAAAAGACAAAAAGCTGCCTAATGTGAACAGCTCTATTCAGATTTGCAGCGTGATGTCGTAAGACTTGCCAGGGTCATCGAACCTCTGGAGACCAGCACAAACATCCATGTACTGTATGTGTAAGAATCCAGAATAAAATAGTACCTTTTCCCAATTAGATTTCCCAGTGTTGGCACGAAAATGTACTGGCTGGAGAGGGGGAGTTAAAAGTGGCCTGGATGTTTGACGGTCTGCAAAGACAGCATAAAAGTTCTTCTGGCTCTTAATGACGGGGCTGGGGATGATGATGATGTTGAAGACTGACACTTTGTCAGAGGCTTTTATGGGCGCAGGGTGAAAGTGCACAGAGACGCTTCTGCCATCACTTCTCACCTCATTGTCCTCCGTGAGTAATGTAGGGAGGAAGAGGAGGAGGAGTGGGATGAAGATGAAGGGCGGAGAGGGGGAGCGCAGATGCTCTGGCACACAGTGGCGGTCGTCTCAGTGCAAGAGCTGAACTGCACTTAGGCCCCATTTGCTTTTAAGGATGTCTGACAGGACGGCAGGCACGTATGATCAGACTACCCCCCCCCCCCCCCCCCCCCCCGCCCAGCATTCAGTTGTGACAGTTCTCTGGGAGAAGGCCTTAATGCACTGTCACCAGAGCTCTCCACTCAGCTGCCTTGATTTACCTTCCCCATCTGCCCCAGTCAGGCCAGCCAGGACAGAGAACAGGACTAACACACCAGACCAGTTCGACATGGGTCACTTTTTTTTTTTTTAGTGCACACATCCAGCACATTTGCGTTTACACTGCTCTAAATTTGATAGTTTTGCCAATTTAAAGATTCTATTTTTTCTCATAAATTTAGACATACATTTTATTTTGCATTACACAGAAGAAAGTCATATATTGTATATTTCTTTTGAATTGTAATGTTTTCTTAATGTTACTTATGATTGTAGTAATGCTTGTACATCCAAAAAATATGTTAAACTAATGTGCTATTTAAAGGCATAGTTCACCCCAAACTGACAAATCTGTCATCATTTAATTACTTTCTTTCTTCTGCTGAACAGAAAAGAAGATATTTTGAATAATGCTAGAAACCTGTAACCATTAACTTCCATTGTATTTGCTTTTCCTACTTTGGAAGTCAATTGGAGAGGTTTTCCACTTTCTTCCAAATATCTTCTTTTTGTTCAACAAAATAAATAAACTTGTAAAGGTTTGGAACCACTTGAGGCTGAGTAAACTAAGTGTGCACTTTTGGGTGACCTATACCTTTAACATGCTGTGTTTGACCCTTTTTTGAGACACATTGATAGTATATACAAAGACTTTTAATTGCCATTGATGTGATTGTGTATCAGTTTTGCATATTAATATAATAAATGGATGCTGATGTGATGCCTGCTGAAAATGATATGATTTTAATTAAAAAGGTAAAAATACTGATATCAAATGATAAAGACAAAGCAGGGCAATTGTAAAAACTTTGTTATTCACAGTTTACAATACTATTGGATACATGAGGTGGCCATCATTTTTATTCAGTCCATCTGAAAATCCTTTGTTGAACGGTATATATATATATATATATATATATATATATATATATATATATATATATATTTTAAATAAGTTGGATTATTTGAACGAAGAGTGGCAAATGTGGTTAATAAGCAGATTGATGGCTCAATCAGACTGAAAAGCCTTCTTTTAAACACCTTTATCGATCCAACTGATCTCAATTCAGATGGATTGGAACCCGATTGAGATGACATGCATCTAAACTAGAAAATACTCTTCATGTGCAATTATGTAGATATAATGTCATGTGACGTAGAATGAGCTATTGCTTTTGTATAATGTCTCATAAAGGGCTGTCATGTTATTCTAAGAATATTTTTCACATTGTGAAGTAAAATAGAACAACCTCCTATCAGTCCTCTTAGCTACAGATGACTTGTTTTGGTCACATGATTGTGCAGGTTTACTGCTTGATAGATATAACAGCACAGCACAAAGTGTGCTCTTCATCTTCTAATTAGGCACTGTATATTTGTGTGTGTGTGTGTGTGTGTGTGTGTGTGTGTGTGTGTGTGTGTGTGTGTGTGTGTGTGTGTGTGTGTGTGTGTGTGTGTGTGTGTGTGTGTGTGTGTATATATTGAGGGTTGAAGAATATTTTGTTCAGTGTAACATATGAAAAGATCAAATCTGATTTAAAAAGTGTCAGAAATTTGCACATCGTCACAACTTTATTTGTTTCAGCACTTGTGTAAACACAATATCCTCATTTTAAAGTAAAGATGAAGGTGTAAATGTAGCCAATGTTTATTGATTTGGTCTTTATGATGTAACACCATGTATACCCTAGACACGACTAGATGCAACACGGTATGACATGACTAAAGACTATAGAACTCATTATTTACAGTGATCATGTCTACACTGGATGCATCAGTTCAATTCATCTTTATTTCTATAGCATTTTTACAATGTAGATTGCATCCAAGCAGCTTAACAGAAGTTTATAGTAAGTTAATTGAAACTGTCAGTCGAGTTTTTAGAGTTGAAATTCAGTTTAGGTCAGTTCAATGTAATTTAATTTTCACTGTTGAAAGTCCAAACATTGAAGAACAAATCCATTAATGGACATCTCCACAAGTCCTAATTCAAGCAAGCGGTGAGGAACAAATTCACCAACTGACGAAAGTGAATGATAAAAACCCTTGAAAGAAACCAGGCTCTGTTGAGCACAATCATTTCTTCTCTGCCCAAACTTCTTGCGAAGAGCTGCAGTCTAGGCACCAGAGGCTGGAGAATGCTAAACGTCTATCGACACAACAAAGCCCTGAATACAAACCGATGGTCCATATTCCATACTGAGCACTCACACCACTTCTAACATGAGGCAATAGATTGTCACAAAACACAACCACTGGCTGGGTGGGTCAGTCCCACTTTATATTAGGTGGTTCACAGTGTGTTGCAATGTATTCTGGTGCTCTTGAGGTAGAGCATGGGTAAGATTAGGGGCATGTTTGGTGGAATGGGTAGGTTTAAGGGTGTGTTATGGTGTAAGAGATGGTCAACGATGTAATTAAACATGTAATTACAGAAATAAATTACAGATGTAATTACATGCAGTTATTTAATCAATAGGCAAAGCAAGTTTATTTATACAGCCCATTTCATACACAATGGTAATTCAAAGTGCTTTACATAAACAAGAATAAAAAAGTAAGAAAATAAAAGTGCTTAAAAGAATTTAAATTAATTAAAACAGATAAAGATGAATTAAAATGTGTTAAAATAGATTGCAAAAAAAAAATAGAAAAGAAAAGAAAGACATAATAGTGCGATCTGTCGGATATAGCACAGTGTTTAATCAGTAAAGGGGCAGCTAAACAGATGTGTTTTAAGTCTTGATTTAAATGTACCTAATGTTGAAGCACATCTGATCATTTCTGGAAGCTGACTCCAGCAGCGGGATGTAGTAGCTACAAGCGGATTCACCCTGTTTTGACTGAACTCTTAGAATATCTAATTTACTTGATCCTAATGGTCTGAGTGATCTGTTAGGCTTGTATTCAGTGAGCATATTTGTAATGTAATGAGGTCCCAGGATATTAAGTGATTTATAGACAAGTAATAATACTTTAAAATCTATTCTGAATGTAACTGGGAGCCAGTGTAAAGACCTGAGGACAAGGTATGATGTGCTCTGATTTTCTGCTTCTTGTCAGAATCCTGGCAGCAGTGTAATATAATGTCAAACATGTATTTACACAATAAGTACATTGTAACAAATAATTAATTACAGTCTAAGTACATATTCGTTAAGACCACCTAATATAAAGTAAGATCGGTGGGTCTAATGTAGAACCAAGAGTTGATCTCTCTCTGCAAATGTGGTGTTTTGTTGCACTGTTATGTCATTACAGATTGTTTTCAATAAAAGCTATTTTTAGACAAGAAAAGAAGAGACAAGAACAAGTGGACGTTTTATAGTACAGTAACCTTTTAAAATATACAGTAGTGTATCCTTTCAAGTGTGGAATAGCAAAAGTTTTTACGAATTTAATAGTTTTGAGGTTTGAAACTCCATCGCTGGCAACAAGATATTATGAACATGCATTTTGACTCACATTGAAAGCCTGCTTTGGCTCATCAGCTCTTAAGATGCATCCTTTCAAAGCAGCAGGCTCTTGACACAACCTTGGGATTTAATAATGATTTTATGAATCAGAAACTACTCTCACATGAGATGGACAGGAAGCGGAGGGGGGAGAGACGATGGGGTAGTTGAGAGGTTTTCTAGAAGTGGCATCATGGGTAATCTGGAGGCTTGAAGGCTCTCTCTCAGCCATTATCTAAGGAAAGCGCACATGTCCGTTTTGCCATGTTATTCCAAGGTCTCAATTACGTTGTGTTCTCTATGATTTAAACAGCACTGTTTTCATACCGGCTACACAGCGCACAACAAGCCTCTTAAAGTCCCTAATAAATGTGAAATTGCATGTGATGTGTTTTCCCCCCTCTCTCTTCACTCCGTGTGCTTTGATCATGCAGTCCCATGACAGATCCATCAGCCCTCTCTTCATCTCCTGTAGGAATTGGCTGAGCTTAATTGGTGCTACCAGGAATATATCAAAGCAGGAAACCGGATGCTCTCCGAACTGCATCCACAAAGCAACCTTTAAATCTGTATCACCCAATGGCCACTTAGCAGCTTTTCAGAGCTCGCAAACATTTTGGCAATGTTATAATGACAGGTGCACAAGGAGACTACGACTTTACTACATGACGACAGGAATCCTTCTCTCTTTAATACTGGGGGTTGCTCCGACGGCCCGTTGTTCTAATCTTATTTAACAGTCTATGCCTAACACTCAATGCTGGGCCTCTCAGATTGGAGAGTTTCCAAACAATGCTGGGCTCACCCAAGCTTGGAATTGGTTTTCCGTGGAACGTCTCCCTCCTCCCTTCGGGCACTTTACCAATTTGACCAAATTTGTTCCATCACTGGCTCTAAGTGGCAGGAGTGTTTTTCGGCTTCCTACTGCAGACTGGCACTTGCAATTTGCACATTCTTTGCAGAACATTAACAGCTTTGTTAAGGACTGCAACCGGCCTGCTAAAGAAAGGCTGTTTTTTTGGCAGTTCCTTAAGCTAAATCTGACTCGATTGGTGGATCTGGTTTTGAAAGAGTTCAAGGTTATGCTTGTGACCAGGGGTGGACATTAAGTCTTTTGATCACCAGCCACTGTGGCTAGTAGTTTTACAATGTTACTAGCCAATCACCATTTTCACTAGATACAATTTTGTTGTTAGGAAAATATTTTTATATGCATAAATTTGACTATGGCATCCTAAAATTTCTTGATTTAGATTACAGTATGGGTTATGTCCACATGCCTCCTTATCTTTTTTATTTATTTCATATGCTTTTTTATGGATCAACTCTAAGGATTTATCTTTTTTTTTCTGACCACACCAGACAAATTATTTCCCTGACACAACTTTAAAAAAATGTGTCAAAACAAGCTAAATATAGCAGTATACATACACATTATTTAACTAAAATGTTCTCATTTATCCAAAACTACACACAGTAGTTTGCCCAGACTGAAGCTCCCAGATCATCAGGTAACTATAGATAAATGGAGACTTAATCTCCTATTAAAGTAATGTCATTGTAAAGGATAATAATCAAACCATATGGTCACTTTATTTTGATGGTCTGTTTGTTGAATTAAGTTACATTGCATCTACATGGCCACTAATTCTCATTAGATTCTAAGTAGACTGTTTGGTTTGAGTTAGGGTTAGTGTAAGTTGACATGTACTTGAAAAGTTTCTTATAGTCAGTTGAATGAGCAGTATAAGCAGAAATCAAGCAGACAGTCTACTAACACTCAAATGGACCATCAAAATAAAGTGTTACCAACCATATTATCAAAATAACTGCAAACAAAAGAAAGAAGGTCAAAAACATTCTGTGTGCGATAGTGAAAGGATGATCACATGCGCACGTTTAACGTTAGGCTCAATAATAATCTGTTGAAAGAATGGTTAAAGCGAAAGCGGCAACAGCTTCTGCATACAAAAAAATCTGGAGATCTTTTGAAAGCAGCAGGAACTGTGGATGCACGAGCACCATTTTTTCAGTCCATTTCAAAGAGAAACGATCGCACCAGTTGCATTTCCAGGCACGGTTGTTTTGTGCAAGGAAACGGGAGCTTTTAAACACTTACGCGCAACACATCAGTTGTGCCTCTCTCACAACTTTAGTGAGCGAGGATCGCCTGTTTCACAGCACACCTGATCATTCTCTCATTCAGTATTCACCTGCTTACTTTTGCTCGCGCAAACAGTTATTAATCGTGCTGCTTTTCAGTTCTAAGAGAACATTTCTAATAATTTCTAATCAAAATTCTAATCTTTACAGATGAGGCAGCTCTGGTTATTTACAAACTTTTTTTTAACCACCCAAAGTAGCTAGTGGGGGTTTCTTTCTTACCCATCACAGCTGAAAACTAAATGCATTTGGCAGGCTGGCGGAGGTTAATGTCAAGCATAGGACACATATTTATATATTCACGTACAATCAACCTAATCGTCTTTAAACTGAAGAAACCTTCTGTGTTGTTAAAGAATAATGGAATGTCTTTGTCCTGGCTCTCTGTGACTTACTGTATTACAACAGACATGCTCTAATGCTCCTTATGCCACTCTATTAAAATCACAATGTGCCTTCCTCATTATCACCCAAGGGTAGGACATTACATCTCTGTGAACTTTTTGCCGTCTAACACAAGACAAATACTCCATAGCTAAGGCACCTGTCTACATGATGTATTACTGGCATACAATAGGCTACTAAAAGTTGATATACTGTAATTGTGCATGATAATTAGAGTTATAAGCCCACCTGTAAATGCCCCATTGGGATCTGGGATATTAGCTTGTTCACTGAAACGCACGCCCACTGCTTTTTTTTTTTTTAATTTTAGGGATGAGTGTTAGTGGAAATATCATTTAAGGGCCATGATTGCATTGGAGGTGTACATATAGATAAAGAGCAGAATGCTTCATAAACCATTACTTTACAATTGGAAGATAAGTGCATGAATTAGGCTAACGCTAATGGAAGAGTGTGTAAACTCAGCAGTAAGTTGAACAGCAGCGAGACTCAAGCTGCAGCCGAGAACAGCTTCAGGCAGCAAAAGCAATTAAGAAAACTTAAAATAATTTGAACTAATTCTTTTCTCGTTATCTGTGGAAAATAATGCATTATGTGTTGATTATGAGCGGAGAGGAAGTCCTTTATCTGGAGTGGGAATACCTTATGCTGAGACTGCTTCTTTCAGGAGGCTGCTTAAGGGGATTGCAGCGCTGGATTTCTATTTGGTCTGACTCCCTTTCATTCGCTCTCTTCCATTTGCAGGCTTTGCTCTGTAGTTTGTTCTCTCTCTTCCCCCCCACCACCACCGCCGCCGCCGCCTCTCACATTCAGAGTTCAAATTCATTAAACACGGTGTCATCACGCGTTAGTCTTCACCTATCCGCGCCAGCCATTTCCTCCCTCACGTTGCTTTTAGAAACAATTTGCTTGCGAATAGCAAGGGCATAACAAAGTGGAATGAATCAGAGTGAAAGCGTAGTGTTTCCTAGAGATGCGTGTTGGCACATGGAGTTTCGTGTGACATCTAAACTCAAACGGACGGTGCGCTATTGTGACAGTGGGGTGTCTGGTTGCAGGGATTGCCGGTAATCTTTGGTGGCTTGCTTATACACACAACCGCCTTGTGAAGTTGCGAATGCTGGTGTCAATCCAGAAAATCCAGTTGCCTTTGGATGCTCAAACCATATCAAGACCTTTCGACGAGGGCCAGAAATCCTTTTCAAATGTCATACTTTGGCGATGTTTACCTTTAATATCCCAGATCTAAATATTTCTTTTTAATTTTGAGTGAATCATTTGTGCGGCGCTTTGTTGATATTTCATTCCGTCGGGGGTACACAATGAAACGGGCCTTTTTGGTAGCCGTTTATTTATTTGATTCTACTAGGCCCCGGCTAAACCCCGCTGCGGTAATCTCGCCTCAGTCACGTCACTGCGACGGCTCTGCTCAATTTCAGAGACACTAGTGAGCAGTCATGAGAGGATCCAAACCCCATTTAATGTCCTCTGATGGCTTTTGCCTGTTCGCTATCTCTCGGTGTATCAGAGTGAACTTAATAGGATAATGGAGTAATCCGGTTAGTTTACCTTCACTCTTAGACCATTTATTCAGCCTCTTTGATGCATTTGTTTCAGAGAACACCAGTGGAGATGTTTAACCCGCAGATGCTAGACTGTGGAATGGTTGCATAACGCATTCAATTTCGGCAGAGCAGCAGGCGTGTGCACGGTGTGTCATGAGTACCATAGTTCGTGTAACCTAATGGAGTGCAAATAGAGTCATTATGCACTGTAATAGGAAGCACTCTCTGCAATATAAGCTGAGCATGTTTTCACCACTTTTCTCGGTTTTTGCTTGCCCTTCCCTTCACTTCTCCTATTATGCAAAATGGAGTTGTAAAAAGCAGACAAACTAATCTTTTCGTCCCTGTGTCTTTTATTCTGTTCAAGCATATCCCGTGCGTTCATATGTTGTGTTGTTTGTCGGAGAATGCTGAATTTACTGTGGCTGCATTGCCAACTTCATGTGTTTGGGTTTAATTACTTAGAAATAATCAATGGACTAATGATGGCATAATTTAGAGCTCGCATTAATCTACTGTCTGGAGGTGTTAATCAGAGCAGAGCCCAGTCTAGATGTGGGAAATGTAACCGGGGAGATAGTTATTCATGGAAGACCGGGTCACAGACCGTGATGGAGGAGCAAAGCCAGTGATTGATTTTGAATGTTATGGTTTAGCCCATTGGCAGATTTTTACATGCGGGTTTTATTGCGATAAGGGAGTCATTAAATTAAAGTTCTATTTGCATGTCCACAATTGTTTCTGTTATCCTGAACTGCTTTGCATTAAATGTTTTCGAAAGAAGTAATCATACTAATATGCTGTTTTGGTGTCTAAATGACTTTTTTTGGTTACACTTTATTTTGATGGTCTGTTTGTTGAATTTAAATTACCTGCCAGCTAATCTTATCAGGTTTGGTGTTGGGGTTAGTCTAAATGGACATGTATTTGCAAAGTTTCTTATAGTCAGTTAATTGTCTGTTAAAAGAGCAAATCAACAGATATTCAGCAAACAGTCTACTAATACTTCAATGTACCATCAAAGTAAAGTGTTACCCTTTTAAAAAAATATATAATAATAATAATAAAAATAATAATAATAATAATAATAATAATAATAATAATAAATTATTATTATTATTATTAATTTTTTCTAAATAAAACTATGCCATAATTTTATAAACACATGTACTGCCTTGTTTAATGGACTCTTTTCACATTTCCGGGCTTTTCAGTAGCGGAATTCATCATAGATGGGTAAACTTGGAGCACAATGAATGGGAGAGTACAACAAATAATTTTTTTACAGTCCTTTTTGCTGAAATAATCAAAGAAAAATTCCACGATGGTGTTATGTTGTGAACTGAACTTAAACACTAAAACCTGAACCACACTGTTCCAGTTACTATGACCATTTATGTGAAGCTGCTTTGACACAATCTACATTGTAAAAGCGCTATACAAATAAAGCTGAATTGAATTGAATTGAATTATGTTGTGTGTGACTGATAACGGCAGCCAGAGGAAAGAAAAATTTCAAAATTTTCAAGTCAAATTTTCTGTCCTGCTCTATTGACCTTATTCTAAAATGCGGAAGTGCGCCTGTTTTCGCGATTGTCTTAGAACTTCCGATTCAGTCGCCTATGGTAGAAATGACTAGGAATAATAAACGGTAGAAAATGGACAAACTACTTCCTCAACAAACAAATGTTTGCATGACTACACAGACCAAGTAGCATAATATAATAAGAAAATATTAAATTGCAACATCAAGCAGCGCAACGAGCAGCTGTTAACGTCAAAAAATGAATGGAAATGAATGTGACTGGAAGTCGCGAGACAAAAATATTCAAATGGCAGCGCCCACTCGTCAGCTGAGAATAAGGTGAATAGACGATGCGTTTCAAACACCTCGCACAGCCGGTAATTTGTTTTTGGTAATTTGATGATTAATTTGATGACAAAATTTGATAAAAAGATGCTATAACACAGATATAAATAAATGTAAATGTTAAAACAATTTTAAAAAGATCTAATTGTTAAAAATGTTCAAGGATTTAAGATGCTGATGACCTTTGAATAAAGATTTAAAAATCTAGTTAGTGAGGAGCAGGTGATATGATTGAACGCGGCTGGTCACTCATCGATAATCATTGCTAGTCCAATCACATATCATTGCCAGACCAATCAGATGAATTTTAGCCTTCAATAAATAAGCCCATTCATCCTATCTTCATTTTGAAGAGTCCCCTCATCCACCCCATCTCCCCCTTTCCTCATTTACCAGGGAGAGCTCTCCTATATGATCTTGGATGTTACATCGCCACATTTCCAATGTTGCACCTAAAGCGAGTAACCCAGTGCGAGCCAGTGTCAGTCACGTTTCCATAGTCACTTCCGGGGCCTGATCGGGCCAAAGCGGGGCTTTTTTGGGGCCATCAGCCGGTCTTTTTCTGCCTGCCGAATCGAGGCGGGAGTCCTGGGCTCATGTATCTCTGAGCTCAGGGTTTCTCTCCAGGGACAGCATGACAAATCTGCAAATTGTGTCCAGCAATAGCTAACTGTGAACTCTTGAAATGCATCCTAACAGTCTCGTGAAAAGAGCACATACATTTTATGAATTTTTAAATATTAATTTCTTTAAAAATAAATTATATTGACCAATAAATTATTTATGACTAAAAAATGTATCCATTTATGAAGGGTTTTATTGGTTTGTGTGTCCCAAACTAAAAAAAAATCAATAAATAAAAAGAAAATGTATTTAGTATGGCTTTTGATAAGCTTGTGTTTTGATGGAACTTTTAAAGAGAAAATGAAATTACCAAACACTTCCAGAAATCCATCTTCCACACATGTAGTGTTGAAGTCAGAATTGTTAGCCCATCTCTTTATTTTTTCCCCCAATTTCTGTTTAATGAAAATAAGATAATAGAACACACTTCTAAACATAATGGTTTTAATAACTCATCTCTAATAACTGATTTATTTTATCTTCGCCATGATGACAGTAAATAATATTTGACAAGATATTTTTTCAAAACACTTCTGTACGGCTTAAAGTGACATTTAAATGCTTAACTAGGTTAATTAGGTTAACTAGGCAGGTTAGGGTAATTAGGCAAGTTATTGTATAAGGATGTTTGTTCTGTAGAGTATCGAATAAAATATAGCTTAAAGCGGCTAATGATTTTGACCATAAAATGGTTTTTAAAAAATTTGAAAACTGCTTTTATTCTAGTCGAAATAAAACATGTGAGACTTTCTCCAGAAGAAAAAATATTATATGAAATACTGAGAAAATTTCCTTGCTCTGTTAAACATCATTTGGAAAATATATAAAAAAAAACAAAAAACAAAGAGGGGCTTAATAATTTTGACTTCAACTGTAAATGAAGATTAGTTTTAAGAAGAAACATTTTTTATTCCTGTGTTGTGCAATATAGCTCCAATGACGAGAAACACATGCTTAAGAACTTGGTTCATTTTGTGGTCAAATATTGTGAATTTATATCATTTTTTATTATTCACTTAGATATCATTGGTATATGCTGCATTCATATTTCAATCAAACCACACCAGAGACTCACCTTTTCAGCAGCCTCTTGACGACTTGTTTATTGGCCACCATAGTGCAGATGGCAGTGTTAATAAGTTTAAAACAACCTTACTAAGACACCAATCACACCACAGTAGGCTTTAATTAAACAATTGGAAATACAGTCTGAAATTAAGAAAACTTTTTAATGCTACAGTTTAAACTGACATAAATTGTAATTGTCCCCTCAACTTAGATATATAATAGTCACCGTTTTACGTCATTCGGAACATGAGCTAATGTTTTGCTTTCCAAACATTTGACTTTTTGTAGGAAGTTGAGCAAGGTAAACAAACCAAAACTCAGCTTTAGTTCTTTTTAAATTATAGTCTGGATCCCCGTAGGATGGAATTTAATATCGGAAGCCTTGTCCATACAGGATTATTGTTTAAGCCAAGCCTACGAGCTTTGCTCTTTCAGTGGGACAAATGGGGAAATTGAGGTACACAGATTTTCAATAACCTGTGCAACGTCCCACAGTGGCTCATGGGAAAGAACACATTGCTCGTCCTTCCTTTTCAGCAGGAAGTCCATTGGGGACCCAGCATCCGCCATGCACGTGTTTACAGGTACAAGCCCCAAGCATGGAAACATGTGCCCTCGATCCCCCTAAACCCCAAACACACATACACTAAATGAAATCGGGCCCAGCAGTCCTTTACTGGAAATATCAAGAGGAAAGACGCTTAACACAGCCAAACATTACTTAAAAAAATGTCACATATTCAGAAGAGCGGAAGATAACTGCATTGCACAAGAGACCTGCACTAATGTCAGCTGAAGGGCACTGGAGTAAACAGACGCTTGTCTTTTCTTGGTTAGGGAACTAGGGACTGAATGGGGTAACTGGGGATAGAGATAGCCAGCCTCTTCCAGCTGTCCCAGAGCTTCAGAGGACTTTCTCAATCTCTTGCTCACTTTTTACACTCATTTTTGGACTCTCTTCATTGTGTACCAGAGTCTGGCCCCTACACACCCTTCCTTTCAGGGCCAACATATTTTTACTTATTAATTTTCCGTTTTAGCTCTGTTACGAGACTCAGTGGTAAGTTTGCCATGGCTTTCATTAAGGCCGAGGTAGGATGAAATATGAATGTGTAGGGAGTGGATTAGAGTGATGGAATGGCTTGAATATTGCTTTCCTGGCGCCTGGGCAATATTGTCTTCGGGGTGTAAGACACTTAGGCCCGTAGAAACCTGAGCCATTTTCAAAACACCATCGCACTCATCGGCAGGGCAAAAGGAGAAGTTTGGTTCATCCGCAGCTGATGAATGTCATCTGGAGATTCAGCAGACTTCAAAGTGTACGAGAGGTTCCATCATTATGATGCATAATGTTGAGAGGCTGACTCAAAGAAAACATTTGGAAGAACTTTCAGAAAAACTTAGGCAAATCCATTTTGATCATGACACTGGGCCGGTAGAGGGTGAGGTGCTTTTAATGACATTTTGTTAATGAATTGTGTGGCTAAGACAGCAGTGTCATCAAATCGTTTGACATTTCTGTTATGTATCATTACCAACACCAATATTGCAAACTAAGCAAAGCCCTTGTGATGTATATAAAGAGCTTGATGCATAACCAATTGGAAATGTCCTGTTATGCTTTACATGCAGAGTTTGCCAGTAGACAATGGATGGACAGTGCGCACAAGTTCTGAAGAAAAAAAATAGAATAGAAATCCTATTTCATGTTGTCATTGTTACTAAAAAAAGTGCACTGAATAAAACAATAAATAAAGAATGTAACTTGCAGTTCTGTGGCTCAGTGGTTAGCACTATTGCTTCACAGCAAGAAGGTCGCTGATTCGAGTCCCAGCTGGGTTAGTTGGCATTTCAATGTGGAGTTTGCATGTTCTCCACGTATTTGCATGGGTTTCCTCCGGGTGCTCCCGTTTCCCCCACAGACCAAACACATGTGCCATAGGTGAACTGAAAAAGCTGAATTGGCCATAGTGTATGGATGTTTCCCAGTACTGGGTTACAGCTGGAAGGGCATCCACTTTGTATCCACTGGATAACTCGGTAGTTTATTCCCACTGTGGCTACCCTGAGGAATAAAGGGACTAAGCTAAAGGAAAATAAATGAATGAGGAATACTGTAACACACACACACACACACACACACACACACACACACACACACACACACACACAAACACACACAAACACACACACACACACAATATAACATTTTCAATCTGTTTATTGCCAATTATTTTTGAAATTGACATGCATTTCTTATTGTACTTTAGGGATTATTTACAGTTTGAACCTAAAGAATGACCAGTCTGTCAGATGAAGTAGAGTCAGAGTCAGAGATTCAAAGAAATAAATAAAGTTTACTGAAGATAGTTTGCAGTTTCATCAGCAGAAGCCAGCTTTAACACTCGGAATGAGTTCCTAGGTCGCTCTGCTTACAATCACAAATCAACGATAATTATACTCTTACATAATGTCATTAGCGGCATGCGCCAGCGTCATACTGTACATACAGTATATGTGTTTAGATAGACTTCCATGTGGGTGTGTGCGTACAATTCTGAACGATATCGCAAGAATAAATGTCAAACATCCACTAGGCTGTTTAGAGCTGACCCCAGACCTGTGATACACACACACAAACAACACATATAAACTCAAAGTACAATCTGTTTCTTACCTAAGGTTGAGTGTACTCTCAGCCGTCTTTATCAAAACTGATTAAAAACCTGTATTATTTACATTCATACAAAATCTATCTTGAAAAAAAAGGAAAATCACTTTAAAGATAATTAACACATAAAAATAATATCAAAAACACTTGAAATAGTGTTAACACATAGCAATACAAATAGGAAAATGGTTGTTTTCAATCATCAACCCATTCAGTTCCACTTGAGGTCTCGATGACCTCTTACCTGGTTTGGTGGCTCCTGAAAATAGACTTACAAAGAGATAGGCAAATGCACTGAACATTCTTATATTGAGCAATGTGTTAACATTAATCATTAGTCAAAATCATTTCAAGATTAAATACTGATTCAAATAATCATATTAATAAAGCAATGAGAAAAAGGTTAATGAGAAAAGGATAAATGTTTATCCTTGCTTGAGACGGATTGGAAGACACAAATCTGAAGCCATCAGTACAAAAAAAAAAAATGTTTACAAGGTAAATACTTCTCAGTTTGTATTTTCAGAGTATTAATATAATTTTGGTGACTCAAAATAAAAGCTAAGCTAAACTAAAACAAAAATATCAAATAAAGAAGATAATTCTGTTAGTTCGAAGTGCCTTTGCGACTAACTGAAATAAGTTTAAAATTAATAAAAAAAAAAAAAACAAGTCAAATAAATTGAACTCGATTAAACGTTTTTTTTTTTTTTTATTACAAACATCATTCACTCTTTCATTCATTTATTTTCCTTCGACTTAGTCTTTCTTTCATCAGGGGTCACCACAGTAGAATGAACTGCCAACATATCCTGCATACAGTATGTTTTACACTGCAGATGCCCTTCCAGCTGCAACCCAGTATTGGGAAACATCCTACACATTTCTCATTCACACACATACACTAAGGCCAATTTAGTTTATTCAGTACACCTACAGCACATGTTTTTGGACTGTGAGGAAACAAGAACACCCAAAGGAAACCCATGCCAACATGCAAACTCCACACAGAAATGCCAACTGATCCAGCCAGGACTCGAACCAGCGACCTTCTTGCTGTAAGGTGACAACTAACCACTGACCCACCATCTCTCCCTTTTATTACAAACTTCTAAAATAGGGTTTCCCAAACTTTTCAGCCTATGACCCCCAAAAATACAATGTCAGTGACTCGTTACCTCTAATATTTTTTGAGGTGGTTATAAATAGAAAACGACACACACATACCAATAGGCCCAAGTCTTTTTATCAGTTAATTTTGGAGAACGCCACTCGGAGACCATCATTGCTAAGTTGTGGCCTGGCCTGTACTTATCTTTAATGTACATAAGTGCCGTAAAGGTGTTGAAAGTTTAACCTGGTGCCATAAAATCAATGTGCTGCATCTGACGGTATTGCTGTCTTTAATATAATGTAATCACCTTAGGGGTCTCAAAAAATGAAAGGCTGTTGGCTTTTTTATTTGCATGTTGTTTTTAATGTTTATCATTAACATGTTAAAAATGTTACTATTTACTATTACTTTGTTGTTCAGTAAGTTATGGATAAAATATGGTAATTCTAATAGTTTAATAAAATTAATTAGATTTTTTGAACCACTGTTCTAAAGCATAATTTAAAATGAACACTAAAAGAGCCTTTAAAATATTATTAATTAAAAAAGTCACATATTTGCATATATTTAAAAATAAATTAATAAATGACAACCAAACATGAATCATGGCAGAATTAATTCATGTTTGTCTCTTCAAACACAAGTAGTAGTTTTTGTTTTGTGATGAATCGTTGAATCATTTTCTCAACTAAAATAATGACTTTCTAAATGAATCACAGCTTGGTTTGAATCAACCTGGTTAAATTACATCAATGACTCATTCATAAAAGCAGTTGCTTGGTTTTATTCTGATATTTACTTTGTTTTTGAATGAATTTGTTAAGTAAATGATGGAATTAATCATTCATAGAGACAGACTGTTTGGTGTTTCAATTTTGAATGTTTCAGTGTTTAGGGATGAAAGAGTTAGATGGATGATTCATAACGTATTAAAACAGTAACATTCTACTGACAAACCAGTGTAACTTACAAAGATTATTGGATGAATCGTATGTATCATTTTCATTATGTAATGAACTTTAGATTTTTTTGTTTTACAGCTAGCATTATCGTCCATGACAGCATAGTACAAAAATCCTCTAAATTGTATTTTCTGTCTTTAAGTCTATTAACGTCCAAAGATATGATATCAGCAGAAAAAGCAATTAAAAACAAAACTAAATCATGTGAAAATCCATAGACGACAAAGACATTAAAAATTCCAGAGCATTTATGGAATCTTCCAGAATGAGGGTGAAAAGGGCGTTTTGGTGATGCACGAGAAGTGCCTTTGGAAGGAGGATTTCTGTGAGGCTGTGGAAAGTAATTTAGCATGGTAATAAGTTCCAGTGTTTATCTGTGAGCCAATGTTTATCTATACTACATACATTTTTCTCCCCCAAAAATAAAACAATTAATGCCTTAGTCAGAGGAAGGGGGTGGCAAAGTGAAAGAGTAACTATTACCTTGCAGTATTCTCTGTCAGTAGTGTAACAATAGTTTTTTTTTTTTTTTGTGAGTTCTTGCTTATGATTTATGCCATTGTTTTTGTCAAATTATGTTTTGCATGCTGCATTTTACTCAATTGCAAAAATGCAAACATTTTGGCCCTGAATATTCACCAGTACTCAAGGAGCCTTAAATAGGGCACAATATATTTATTTATGTTTTATTTTGCAAGATCAAGATTTTCTTTGTGTAGATATTTTGATGTGAATAATTTAACATTTTTAAACACAAATAAATAAATAAATAAATAAATTTATACTACTAGAATTCCAGGAAGGATATATACAGTGCGTACATATGAGTACACCCCTCACAAGTCTCTCATTTAAATTAAGCTTTATATTTCTGAATATATTTCTATATTTATTCAAAATTCAAGAGAAACAAAAATATAAATAAAATTGTTGAAATTTTGTAGTTTATAATATCTTTTTCCAATAATTCACATTAATTTAAATGTATTATCTTTGTATTTCTAAAGATGTTTGGTGACTAAACATTCATTTTAGTAAATATAGCTAATAAATTAATAATGAATTAATGATTCATAATTTAATAAATCTATTTTGTTCAAATGTAAAAAAAAAAATATTACCATTATTTACTGAGAATAAAAGGATAAAATATTCATTTTCAAAATAGGGTGTGTGTGTTTATATACAGGGAGAGTATTCTTAATCTGGTCAACTGTTGTGAATGGTATTTTCCTTAGCAGTGAAAGAATTCTTTGGTCGTCCACCACAGTTGTTTTCGGGGTCTTCCGCATCTTTTGGTGTTGCTGAGCTCACTGCTGGTGCTTGATAATGAGGGAACACACACCTAGCCATGGAACAGCTCAGAAGCCAATTGTCCAATTACTTATGGACCCTTAACAAGTGGAAGGCACAATTCCAAACTATTGTAATTCTTACACCGATTACCTGATTTGAATGTAAGTACCTTAACACTGGACTTTTCTCCTCATAGACTTTCATTCATACGCATGCGAATGCATCAGACCGGAAACGCCAAGTTTCACAGATCGCTGCATTGGAAAGTTCAATCTTGGTAAACTCTGACATGTGAAATCACATCACTTGACTCCATGAGACCAATCAAGGATAAAAACATAACCTCTCTGTACAGAATTTTAAAATATGGAGTAACCGCTTGCTTTTTTTAATGATCTTGTTTAACCCCCCCCCCCCCCCCCCCCTTTTCGGAGCTCCGTACGATAGAATTTTGCAAGCTCAAACTCTAGTGTGACCGCAGCATTAAGCTGACAGTCTGCAGTTAAAGCACATCTTGTTAATCTATTGTGTTGGAGTAGAGAGCCAAAAATATTAGAATTGTGTCGATGTCCAAATATATATATATATATATATATATATATATACACACATACATATAAACACATACATATATACACATACACACACATATATATATATAATAGTGATTAGCTATACTGTATTTTAGGCTGAGACATCCCATTTTGTTGTCTGCATCAAATTCAATTTACAAAAGTGTTTTTATATACACAGTAAGCAGAGCATATAAACTTTGAGCAGATTATTGCAACCATATATTTAAACCATTAGAAGTCATATTCTAATGGTTTAAATATAATTTTAAAATATGGTTGCAATAATGCTCCAGCATCCAAAACAGCATTCTTATTCGAACCTGTGCTAGAAAGTATGCATGAAAAACCTCTTGTTGACAAATGGGTAAAACCTAGTGGTTTGATGAGTAATTGAGTATTGAGTAATAATTAAAAACAATATAAAATTACAATTTAAGCGATTTTAGTGATTCACTGCGTTCCTTCGTTATGGCATCAATTAAGTTTTTGTTTAAAATATGCCTGACAAGATGTTTTGACAGTATTACACCGGGTGCTATTTCAGTAGATGTCTTCTGTAAATCAGAGTATTTTTTCTTAGAGTACATGAAACAGAATTTATTTTATCTTAAATATTGTTGCTTTCATTTAGTTTACCGCAGTTCATTAGTAGGTCATGATTGAACTCATTGCCCCCGCCAGCTTCCTCCTCCGAAATCCCCAAACCCAGCTGTGACTTTTACCACACAACATCAACACTCTAGCCAAAAAGCAGCAGACTGTGAGCTGGGTGGGTGACAAGGAATGCAGAAACTTTCAGGTGTAATCTGAGGTAGAGCGAGACATGTTAAGGCACGTCTCTTTCAGGTTTATATGGAGGACAAATGTGTTTGTGACAAAAAGCCACAATGATCGAAACGCTGCTGCCTTTTCCCCCCTGCAACCATCAAATAATCACACAATCACATCTTATTTTCTCACCCAGCAGTATTAGAACCGCAGTCTACTTGTATCCAGCAAGCTGAAAGAAGACAAACAGCCTACCTGGAGTCTCTCTCTTCGTGCCATATGTCACCAGCTCTCTCCGGCAGCCCATCCTCAGTGATGCATGGGCAAATACCTGTCACTAACTGCCTGCTGTGGTAATAGGCTGTTCAACAACCCAGTCGTAATTCATTAAAACATGTAAAGTAGACATTTGGACGAGAGTACCAGCTTGCCCATCACAGCTCGCAGCGCTGGAAGATGTATTGCGCAGACTGTCGCGATAAGGCCGTATCTGGCAGTGGGACAGTGCGAAAGAGTCAGAGGTTGGCTCTATCTCAGTCCTGGAGAGGCGCAGGCCTTGTCGGCTACGTCTGCCATCCGCCTGATGGTCCCGCGATCTATAAATGAAGTCATCACTCAAGTTGGTCGCCCATAACTGTGGAAGTTGAAGCGAGTCTGAGCACCCTGACATTAATTACACAGAAAATTAAACAAAATCTATTGCGGTGATTGAGGTGTTTACCGAGAGCAAGCAGCCACGAGGATGACTCTCTATCTATCATTGCTCAGATAAGAGGACATAAAATGCAAGGTGCAGTGTTGACACATTGAATTACCACCGAAAATGTGTCGTTCGGGTGCAACACGTAGCATCTTGTGGTGTGTATGTAACGTAGTGAGGAAGCAGAATCCGCATGTGGCCTAATGCCAGCAGTTCCTTGAAAGGATTTTCAGTGTGCAGTGTTTTGTGTCTGAATTCGGAGGAATCCAGTAATTGTGCTTGTAATAATGACGGTTGTGACATCTGTCACTTTAAAACGTCTGGAGAAAAGTGAAGAGAAATGAATAGCGAGCGCTCCCTCTCATATGAAGTAGTGTAATCCTCTTTAAAGGAAGACTTTGCCTCACAAACCCTTTCTTCTTTAATTGTGACAATGATAATTGCGGTTTTGTGTTGGACGACTTTCAAGGACTTATCTCCTCTATTTTGTATTATTAACTTCCCCGTTTCCACTAAATCCGAAAGTTTTTCTGCTTTGTTACTTCTATTGTCATTGTTCATTTTCAATTGCCCATATTTCCTTTTTGAAATATAAAGTCATTACGTTTCCCTTGAAGCTCTGTCTTTTTTATTACGGCTGAGCTGAAAACTTTCTTCCAGAGAATTTGCTTTTCACTGCAACTCTGAAATCACCATGAAACACTGCGGTTTGCTCTGTTTGCAGGCGAGTGTGACAGGCCTGCTTCTAATAAAACGACTGCCCAGCAAAAACCCAAAAGGTCATATGTGAATTGTGCCCCTTGGCCTTGTTATCAAAGTCAACCGGCTAGTTTAACAGATTCCTATGGGCCGGTTTTGAGAGAGCGCACGTTCTCATCCATGCTTCCTTGTTCATCTACACAGACAATGAGTGATTAGCACACAGTGGTAAGTGCTTTTTCCTGGCTTCAAAGGCCCAGCCGTGTGGCCGGCTTCAGAGGCTGGGGTGGCTTTTAATCTAGGCGCACCACCTGTGAGAAGCGTCAGAAGTTGCGTTTGGCGTGGCAGCAGTAGGACTTCATTATGTCTGAGCCAGGCTTGGCCTGAGTTATCCTGCCTGGCTGTACCTCTCAGGCAACACACACACACACACACTTTGCTCGGGCCTTTCCCTTTCACGCGGCGCCCGCAATTTGTCACTTTTCACATGAGATGAAGCCTTTTATGAAGCGAAATGAGTTTCCCGAGAAAGAAGTGCCACAAAAGCCCCATGATTAATTTGCTTGTTAGGCTATTGCAGCTGTCACCTGTGTAAGACATCTGGACAGCAGATTGACTAATGCCATAAGTGGGACCGAAACATGGCTCTCGCTCACACTCTCTCGCAGTTAGCTTTCCCTGCAGTCAGTCTTTTAGTGGGCTTTTAAAAGGGGACTACTTGCTGTCTAAAATGGGCCTTTTTCTAAGGGGTAATTAATAAGCATTACTTGTGATTGACATGGTAATTAGTTGTATTAATGTGCCGCTAAGAGGGTCTGTACAGGAAACAGGCCTATGGGTGTGAGGTGGGACCGTCTAACTCAAAGTGACCTCACTTACATTTAATTGCCTTTTCTAATAATAATCGGGCTTTTACAGCCATAACAAGCACGGACTAAACAACAAAGCAGAGCGTAGAGTCTATGGTTAGGATGATGTGAAATCACTTTGAGGGGCTGTTGTCAGATCTGTGATATTGCACTCATCTTTAATCTAGTGCATTGAAGCATCTCTAGCAGGTGGTTTTAAATTTGAAAAAGTCCTCTGATAAACTTCTACCCTCTTGAAACTCTTTTGTCTGTTTTAAGTAGCAAGGAAATTAATAGCAGGACAGTACTTGTAAGACAACGCCATTGAGTGCCATTCAGGCTTGAATTGAGAATGCCTTTTAAGGGTCGTTTCACACTTCAAGGGTTTGCATGGTCTGAGACAAAAAAAGAAGATGATACATTTAGGCCTAGTTTGAGTAGGCCTAACTCACTTGCTATTCTTCTGCTTAATCCATGGATTATCAGGGGTCACCACAGCAGAATGAACCACCAATTACTCTGGCATTTGTTTTATGCAGCGGATTTCCTTCCAGCCACAACCCAGTGTTGGGAAGCACACATACACTCTCTCATTCACATACACACACACTCATACACTACAGCCAATTTAATTAAACTCAATTGACTCAATTCACTTATACTGCATGTCATTGGACTGTGAAGGAAACTGGAGCAATGCCCCACTTAGCTTTTACATTTATTTTTTATTTTATTTATTTTTTAAGTCTGCCTGAAGCAGAGTTTGTGGAGACCTTTAGTTCAATTTGTTGATGTACTTCTAACTTAAACTAAATACGGAGTAGAGGCGGGACTTTATTTTGTGTATTATTCCCAAACTGATGTCAACAGAGGATGGTTAATTCACCACTCCGAAGGTAGACTCAAATGGTCAGACTTTGATTGAAGAGTTGATTGAAAAAAGTTTTCTGCGGATTATCCTGCACAGAACAATTGTTTAACTAAAGGTCAAAATGTACGTTAGTAAAATAAACATTTAAAATTTTGATTTCACATAAAAAATCGATTGAAAGCTAATAGATACAAAACAAATTATTGCTTGTTTGATGTATATATTGCAACCAAACCAAATAAAATGCTGTACAGAAAAATGCTGTTTGCTGGGCTTAATGTCAATACAGTTGAAGTCAGAATTATTAGCTCTCCGTTTAATTTTTTCATGCCTTCATTCATTCATTTTCTTGTTGGCTTAGTCCCTTTATTAATCCGGGGTCTCCACAGTGGAATGAACCACCAACTTATCCATTATGTTTTTACGCAGCGGATGCCCTTCACTATGTACAATTTAGCCTATCCAATTCACCTGTACCACATGTCTTTGGACTGTAGGGGAATCCGGAGCACCCGGAGGACACCCACGCGAACGCAGGGAGAACATGCAAACTCCTCACAGAAACGCTATCTGAGCCGAGGTTCGAACCAGCGATCCAGCAACCTTCTTGCTGTAAAGCGACAGCACTACTTACTGTGCCACAACGTCGCCCGTTAAATTTTTTTTCTTTTTTAAATATTTCCAAAATGATGTTTAGCAAGGAAATTTTTACAGTATGCCTGATAATATTTTTTTTCTTCTAGAGAAAGTCTTATGAGTCTTGTTTTATTCGACTAGAAAAAAAGCAGTTTTAAATTTTTTCAACACAATTTTAAGGACAAAATTGTTAGCCTCTTTAAGCTATATATTTTTTCGATAGTCCACAGAACAAACCACTGTTATACAATAACTTGCCTAATTACCCTAACCTGCCCAGTTAACCTAGTTAAGCCTTTAAATATCTCTTTAAGCTGTATACAAGAGTCTTGAAAAATATCTAGTCAAATATTATTTACTGCTATCATGGCAAAGATTAAATAAATCAGTTATTAGAAATAAGTTATTAAAATTTTTATGTTTAGAAATGTGTTGGAAAAAGCTTCTCTCCGTTAAACAGAAATTTGGGGGGGGGGGGGGGGGGGGGGGGAATTCTACTTTTCAAGCTGTTTGGACAGACATGTGTGTAAATTTAGTGTATAGACCGTCATATTGGGGCGATATAAACACACACAGTCCTTTTTTTCAATGTAACAACATAAAAACGATGGACCAATTGGAGCGGTTTTAAGATCGACCCCAACTTGACGTAGGATTGCGGTCCCCCCGCCCACCAATATTAACTGAAAGGCTCGCGTCACCATATCCTCAGTTTGTTGTTTCACGTCCGCCATTTTCAGCGTGTGAGTCAAAGCGATGTCACTAAAGGAACACCCTTGCTCTATTATTAGATGCAAGGCTCATTGGGCTGAACACAAGATCAGCTTTCACCACATGATCGCTTTAATCAGAATTATTGTTTGTAACTTAGTTTGTTTGTAGGTAGGTTTGCAAACTAGTGTACTTTTCGTCTACCTTAAACTTCAGCCGTTTGCATTTTCTCGAGGTCACAGAAGCTCCCTGTGAGTGTGATCTTAACTAGGTGCAGCTAAAAGTGTGAGTGCCTTTGCCTCACGTGAGTGTCACTTCATTGGAAATAAAATAACAAACTTGCCTGCAGGCCGCACACCAGAAGCGCCGCTTTGCGACGTGCAGCAATGCGCCACGCAGTACCATACATTGTAGAATTCTAAACATAGGTTTCTATAAGTGTACACACAATGGCGCTTTAAGTCGGCAGCTGTTCGTGGCACCCAGCCAGGATTCGGGACACTTCATGTTTCTGCTGCGCCACAGAGCTCCATCAGAATAGTTATATTTTAAATAACATGCGAATATGCGTGTCTGGTGTGCCGTGTCGCGGCTCTAAATGGGTCATCCGGTGCCTTAGTCAAAGTTAATTCAGTGTGCGTGGTTATTAGTCTCGGTGTACAAGCTCGGAACTTTAAACTAGCACACAGTTGGCTGTAAAACTATACAAAGTCACAAATGATTGTGTACTCTCTGCTTGGTCTGTGTCCGAGGCGTACATGTACAGCTGAATGCTGATCTTCTCATTCATGCTGCTTGCTTCTCTCTGTCTGCCTGTCTGTTGCCAAACACAGAGCAGGGGAGCTCTTGGCTCCGCCCCCTTGTTACATCGGGCGGGAATTTGAAACTAATTTTCATGTGAAGCAACACACCCCTAAAACAGCGAGCCGTGTACACCCCCCCAAAATGACACATTTTAACACACTAGAATAAAAAAAATAATCTGAATTGTGTTTTGAACTGAACCTAAAATGGCAACCTCTGAAAAACCATAATATAAATATTAAATAATAAAAAAGGGGTCAACTATGTGCCCTTTATTGTAAATGTAATTTTTACTTTTTTATACAACTTTAAATTATTTTAAAAACAAGTTTACCATTTCAACCTTAAAACTAACCACAGTGTTTTGTTTTATGTATTTAATACTGACAAAATTATTAACAAATATGCTGTTTTCACTAAACGGGAAGTGCTGAGCTAGACTACTGTAGAATGTGATTATTCAATAATAAAAAAGGAATACAAAACCATTTCTAATTAATGGAAAGCAACTGACAAATAAATACTCCAAATTTTTGCAAAAAAAAAAAAAAAAAACTAATTATGAATTTTCAACAATTTTTTATTTATTTTAACACCAATGGCTTATAGGGTTTTCAGGGGTAAGGAAGTTGAGCAGTATATTCCATGTTATTCAAATTAAGTACTTTTTTGGAGTGGCCAAACAAACTGAATTAATACTTCTTTATGGTTTTAATGCCTACAGTAAATATCTGTAGCAGTTGTATTGTTACTGCATGGAGCCTTTTCATATGATTTGTTAAGTAATACATGTAAAAAATAAAACAGAGGCTTTCATGTAGTAGGTTTACAGACATTTTCTGCACATTCATACAAGAGAATCACAGCAACGAACGAATCCTCTCCCTTAATTTTTAATTATGGTGGAATTAGCTGGTAGCATCCGTTTATTTATGCTTTCTCGTGTAATCAGGAAATTCATCTGAGAAAACACAAGCCCAAGGGCCAGTGACATCAAAATAACGCAACACAATACTCTCCCATTCGCATACCTCCCGTTTGATTAAAACCGTTTTGAAAGACAGATAAACAAATCTGGCAGGTCCCATCGTGTGCCTAGAGCCTACCGTGACCGATTCCTGTTTTTTCTAAATATAAACAAAAACAGCAAATTCCAGCCAGAGAGGGAAAAAGAGGGGATTTAACAAAATGGAGGTCCTCAATCCATCCTGCAAACAATTCGTTCGGCAGAAGCTACAATAACAACATCGCTGAATGGGGCTTTGGTAAATGTTTAAAAACATACACCGTATCGCCTGTAGTTCTTTCCCGGAATCAATTTACTGTTGAAAGACACATTTCGCACTGATGGAGCAATTTGAGGAATGGAAATAACACCTGAGATCTTGTAAATCACCATGCGCATTGATCGGATGGACCAGGGCATTTTTGTGGATGCGCTGATGGGCATAAGCAGGTCACTATATCAGCTTCATGAACCGCAGGTAGATGGAGAGCGTTGGCATAAGAGAGAGGGGGTGTTGATAACCTAATATCTTGTGGGGAAAAAAAAACAGACATTGTACAACTGACTTCCTCTGCATGCACCCAATATCATTACTATGAAAGATCTATGAATCACACATATGGAAATGATACAATATAATATACTTTATTAATCCCCAGGGGGTGAATTATCTTTCTCTTTGATCTGTGCGCTGCATTACGTTTTCTGTCATTTCCTCTTGTAGATCCATTGCTCACTTTCAAGTTGGATTACTTTTATTACGTGCACAGTCTGTTTGTATGGAGCCAGATCGGTCTCAAAAATAATACATTTACAAAATAAAATTCATATATGCACAATACAATTCGCATTTACAAAATCCAACTCGTAAGTTCAAAACACAATTCATAAATACTCAAATCCAATTTTTAAATTCAAAACATGATTCATAAATGCTCAAATCCAGTTCGTAAATTCAAAACACGATTCAAAATACACAAATCCAGTTCGTAAATTCAAAACACGATTCATAAATACACAAAACAAATTTGCAATTCAAAACAGGATTCAAAAATACACAAATCCAATTTGTAAATTCAAAACAGGATTTGAAAATACTCAAATAAAATTCATAAATTCAAAATACCATTCTTGAATGCACAAATCTTGTTCGTAAATTCAAAATATCATTCATAAATGCACTAACTCTATTCGTAAATTTAACACAGGATTTAAAAAAAACTCAAATCCAATCCATAAATTTAAAACACGATTCAAAAATACACAAATCGAATTCGTAAATCCAAAATAGGATTCAAAAATACTCAAATTCAATTTGTAAATTCAAAATGCAATTCATAAACACAAATCCAATTTGTAAATTTAAAACAGGATTCATAAATACACAAATCCAATTTGTAAATCCAAAACACGATTCAAAATTACTTAAATCCAGATCATAAATTTAAAACACGATTTATAAATACACAAATCCAATTCATTTGGCGAAAACGTTTATGATTTTTAACTGTGAATTCACAAACCGTGTTTACAAATAGAATTTTGTAAATGGTAATTGTTTTGTGCATATATGAATTTTATTTTGTAAATATATTATTTTGAGACCGATCTGACCTGATCAAATCCATATAGCAGCATCAGTCATATCAGAGATGCTCAGTAAAGCTAATCAGTCTGTTGTGATGTGAGAAGTCGATTCCTCTGCATCTGATTTATTTTGTTTAGTATCTGCTGGCCCGCTACAACTTCAGAAAGAAATCCTCTACATACTGCTTTTTCCACTCGGCTCCTTTTGTGGTTCCTTTTTTGGGCTATTTCAATAATCCTCAACATGTATGTTTAATGGCAAGGGCCCCGACAGGAAATGATCAGCAAATGAAACGAAGCGGTGGGTTATTACGCAGCACTGCAGTGTCAGCCTGGGCTTCGCCACCATTAATTTTATTGTAACTCATTTCAGCGGGCTGAAGTACGCCGGGATTTAATGTTTCCATTCCCCCAGTCCTGTTCTGCATGACAAATTGTTTTAATAAACATATACTGGGTCATAATACAGTAATAATAAGCCTACCAGTCACCTTATATCACTGCAGTTAAATTCTCCCTCCCTATAAGCCAACATTGGTTACAATGACAATTACATGGGGAGCCAAACCTTAGCAGCGGCAAGCACAATGGACAGATTTAATATAGTTTGTAAATATGATTAGTGTGCTGTCGCGTTATTGGAGTCGGGTATTTACATTTCTCTCAGGGTTACTCGCTATATGGGATCAACGTTGAACAGAGGGGCCCTTTTTTTCCTCTTTCTTTTCCCTCGTAGTTTTTTTTTTTTTTCTTCATTTCTTCCAGGGGCTTCCTCCGCTCCCCTTCACGACTTAATGAAAAACATGGTTGACCGTTAATATTCCACGGATCAATCACCATTTTTAATTTTGAGGATAAATGTGCAATTGTGCAACCCTCGGAAGCCTTTCTCCCACCTACACTGAGCGCGTGCAGTCATGTGCATACTTGTTTGCAGGCGGATGCAGGCTGGTGTTAATGGAAAAGAGAAAGAATGTGTTCTTGTAATGGCTGCTGGTTATTTACAGGGGTAATTTCATGCTACATTTCAATTATTGCCTAGGTTTGTTTTTAGCTCCTCAAGCTGTTGCTCCTACCTGCAATTGAGCAGAGAGAGGAAATTTATAATCAGTGCACAGTCGGTGCGGCGCGTATAGTGAGGACTGCAGATTGTTTGTTACTAGCTTCATCCGTCTCCAACATTTGGATAATGAAATACTCAAGTGGGGATTGCTGAGGTCAATTAATGCTGAAGCAATGCATTTAACCCATTCTCTTATTACTGAGTCAGCAAAGGGACCAATTTGGCTGCACACAGGAAAGCACATTTGTAGGCCTGCGCGAGCGACTAAGTGAAGTGCACACGCTCAGAGTTCAATATGTTGCAGAGGAGCCGACTCTTTGTCTAATTATTCACCGCTTTTCAGACACAAAATCTCGAGTCGTCCGAGATACCAATCTGTTTGCAGAAAATATTAACCCGTCCCCACTCTTTCAAATATGTGAAGTAATAAACTAAGCCATATTATAAAGTCTAGTCCACAATGTGGCCAAATAACTAACACAAATATTGATATGGTAATCCGGAGATGTCAATAGAGGACAAAACACGCTCGTCTAGTCCAGAGAATAAGCCTGTCTGTTGATCTATTAGTTCTTTGTCTGGAAGGTGAGAAAATTAGACCCTGTTCTGTTTTCTTGTTGACCTGTTTGTTCTGTGTGGGGTGTTGTGGGAATGTACACAGGTAATTAGAACATGGGCTCCGGAATCTAATCAGTTTTCTATTGTTCTCGCAGTATGATTTTTTTTAACAACCCTTGGGAACTCAATAGTGTGTTAGTGTTGTAGCAGATTAATGGGATCGTAACTGCTAAGAATGTTTTCTTTGTGAGACTGAACAGTTTTTTATTGGCTTATTTTGACGTGCTAGTTAGAAACAGGCTAAAGGGCTAACCTTCATTTCCATAGGTACTACAGTTTTTTTGTTGTTGATGCTAAAATGTAATTCAACTAAAAATGAAAGTTATCATTTACTCATCCTCATGTCATTTCAGATCTTTATGATTTCTTTATTCATTTTAAACACAAAATAAGAACTTGTGGTTTGTAGCTGAAGAGTGAATATTTTAAAAAACATGCGTAAGAGCTCCAACAAATTGTAATATAAGTAGCCAGTAAAAGTATAGTTATATAATAGCTTTGTTTGATGAAATGTAAATGTTTATTCAGTGAAACATTTCCACTCCAAAGACAATAATGATTGTAATCAGATCATTGAGTTGGTGATTTAAAGTAAAGAATTCTGTCTGATTCAAATTAAGCCCTGGTCAGATCACATGAATTTGTCACGATTTCGGCATGATTTCCCTGATATAGTGTGTCTTGGTGATTCGTAAACAACAAATGGGTGTTGTGACAAACTATTCAATTGTTTCTTCTCGTGTAATGTGGCATAGTTACCCTACAACTGATACCATGCCTGCGACGCCTCATGACACCATCGCAGAAAGTCAAGCGTGTTAAATTTTTTCCTTGTTCTTCATGGCGAGTTTCGTCACGTGGCTGACACTGCCCAATAGAAGCACATCATTTTTTGGTTATCTCAGCGGGTGCTACCATTAAGGCGCTGGTCAGGTAATCAAAAAATAGGCTGCATATTTAGATTACATTTTAGATTTCAAAGAAAATATCTTAATATTAAAAAGCATTCATAAGTTTGATCCTATCCATGTCGTAATGAATGCCCTTAACTAATGTTGTTATTAGTTACCAGCAAGCATCAATGTTTATTGAGATTGAAATAAGAAAAAAATTTAAATTGAGATTAAAAAAACATCTTTCTAGCACCACGTGTGACTGCTTTGAGAAATAGCGCTCATCGTAGTAGTCACGGAATGACTGGTCATAAACAAACGTGTACTCTGGCATATTTGTTAACCGTAACAAGTCAAGATTTTATCAAGAAAAAAATGTGTAATCTGATATAATGACTTTTGTAACCGACAAAAAAAAATAATAATTATGATCTGACCGGGGCTTTAGTCAGACCAGTCTTTTTTCTGAACAAATCAAGATTTTTTTGTTTGTTTGTTTGTTTTTAACTTTCATGAATGCTAAATTGTGTGGTAAAATATTTTCTGAAAATTTTTGCTGACAGCAAACGGTTTGGTAGCTTTTTTGTTAATGGTATCCTAATATATAAACATTTTTGACAGAAAAATTCTGGTTCTATAACACGTTCATTCTAATCCAGATACTCTGTTCTATTGTAATAACTTATTATTTGTGCCCAAATATTAGTAGTGGTTATTACTTTTTTATTATCACTGTTGAAAACATTTTAATTGTTCATAGTTTTGTAAAGATTGTGATTAATTTTATTTTTCACAATTCTTTAATGTGTAGAAAGTTGAAATAAATTCTTTTGTAAACTGTTTTACTGCCCTTGTGAATATGTATGTCTATGTATAAAACCTTGCTTTTTATTTTGATAGCTGAATGATCCAGCCTGATCTCACGAGGAAACATAACTATTTTATGTTGTGTCAGAAAATGTATATAAAAAAAAAAAATTTAATGCAGTGGTTCTTGTACAATCTGAGACCCACTTTATATTGAATATCACTCAGCCAGTGAAGATTGCTGACTTTTGAAGAAAACGGAACTTAAACGTGCCAATTTTGTAATGGCATACAGTTCACTGGAAGCGCTTGACCCAGGTTACTGACAAATTAAAAGTCCTTCCGCATACTTTCTCATAGACCCTATTACAATGTTACAAATTGCTGTGAGATAGTGTTGGAATGATCATACATCACAGTTTCACTAGAATTTGTAGCAACACAACTTTTTCAACACTGATGGTTATATATATATATATATATATATATATATTTTTTTTTTTTTTTTTTGCACCAAAGCAGTATATTGTAATGAGTTCTGAAACATAACATTTGTGAGACTGAAAAAAATTATATGATAATATTTATATAAAGCCTACAATCAAACAACATACAATTTAAATCAATATTACAAACTGTATCACATTTTTAATCAAATTACTGCTGCATTTGTGAGCAAAAGAGGCTTCTTTCAAAAACATTACAAATCCTGATGTTTCCAAACTTGCAACCAGTTTGACCACAATCAGCAGGAGGTTTGTAATGAGTCATGTAGATCACTTTTATGATCTTTTTATGATGCTTCCCACCAGTCCCTGATTCACTTTCATTAGTTTAAAAACAGTATATCCTACAAAAAAGTACACACTGCAGAAGGAAAAAAGGATACATTTAGAAACAACACAAGAGTGAGTAATTGATGACAGAATGTGAACAGTTGGTAGAATCATCTGTTACCATAGTGACTTTTTTCTCAGTTACTTAGCCTCAATTCATAGAGTATATTAATCATTCTCTCATGGTGTCTCTCCACGCCAGTCTTTTCCAGCCGCTAATTTCAAGCCCCTTTGTAAAACGTCATGTCTGAGGTCATGTAGTCGTTAGTGTCTTGATGAGTTCAGAATGTGTGCAGACACCAGGCTCGCTCTGACAGGGGTTTGTCCGAAATCTCCTCTCTGAACTGCCTATCACGACTGAAACTTACTGCACTAATTGTTGTCAAGCGAAGCATGATCCCGCGCGGCCCTTTCCGATGAAAGCAGCCCTCACTTTCCTATTCAGCTGACTAGCAGTGGCCCTCCACACGTCGACAGGGCCCCCTCTAAACTGCCATGACATGAAAGACGCCGGCGCTCGCCCCGCAGAACTGACAGTTAAATGAAATATTTATTTTCGATATCTAAAAACACACATTCTGTCCTCGGCAGCAGTTGCGAAGAACACAGACTTCTGAAACACCTCGCTGCCGCTGGAGTCTCGGCCCTCCAGTGAGTCAATTAAAGAAACGTTGGCAGGTCTCCTTTCCTTTTTAGCTTCAGTCTAGGTCTAATTTTTCATCTTCCAATTCTTTTCATCTAGCGCACGCTTATGATTCATTTCTTGTGGCTAATCAATCGTGGGAGAAAGTGCATGTAGAACAGGCCGGTTCAAAGCTTGCCATGGCAGACAGATAACTGGGGCGGAAAGGTCGAGACTGACATTTTGGTGATTTCCAGCCTTCATTTGTCTGCTGTAATATTACGTGTGCGTCATGCGTGCCGAAAAACTTTCGAGAGCTCAAAAAGAACAACAAGTTACATAAATAACCTCCCCGCTCGTAAAGCTGCTTCCTCACTCTGTTTCTGCAAGCCTGGTCCAATTCTTTCCTGACTGAAATAATATTTGAGTTGGCATTACCATTAATACACTTCCAGCGAGTGTTGGCTCACATCAGAAGGGCTATCTAAAGGATGCGTGACCTTTTAAATGAATTCATATTTCTGTAATTGTGTTTCATGCTTGTTGCCCAGCGTTGAGCTGGTGGTTGTTATTTTATTGCATTTTCACCCTGAATTCTGAGCAATTGAGATAACATTTGTGGTCAGAGTGATCTCTTCATTTAACTTTTTCTTACTGTAAGATTTCATTTCATTCATTTCATTTTCTTTCAGCTTGGTCCCTTTATTTAAAAGGGGTCACCACAGCGGAATGAACCACCAACTATTCCGGTATATATTTCATGGATGCCCTTTTAGCCACAACCCATTACTGGGACACACACACTTATAAATTATGGCCAATTTAGTTTATTTATTTCACCTATACCGTATGTATTTGGACTGTAAGGGAAACCGGAGGAACCGGAGAAAACCCATGCAAACACAGGAATTACATGCCAACTTCAAACAGAAACACCAACTGACCCTAGCCGGGAACCAGTCACCCTCTGTCTGTGAGGCGACAGTGCAAACCATTAAGCCACCATGCCACCCATTGTAAGATTTCTTAAATAGTTAAGTTCCCCTCTTGCGAACTGTATGTCAGCATGAATTGATGTGCTATCAATGTTTTTGGGCATTGGGTAATTTTGACATAGGAAATACATGTTTAAAGATTTATTCATCTTGTACCGGGTTGGACCCCCTTTTGCTTCCAGAACTACCTTGGTTGCTGCAGATTTGTCGGCTGCACATCCATGATGCAAATCTCCCATTTCATCACATCCCAAAGGTGCTCTATTGGATTGAGATCTGGTGACTGTGAGGGCCATTTGAGTACAGTGAACTCATTGTCATGTTCAAGAAACCAGTCTGAGATGATTTGTGCTTTAGCGTTATCCTGCTGAAAGTAGCCATCAAAAAATGGGTACACTGTGGTCAAAAAGGGATGGACATGGTCAGCAACAATATTCAGGTAGGCTGTGGCATTGATACAATAGCCGCATTTCCACTGTCAGGCCATTGTGAGCCAGGGCATTTATCAGGCTGGGCTGGGCCGGGCCGGGCCGGGCCAATCGCCCGGGAGGTTGAGCAGTGAGGCCGAAATCATGTCGCGTTTCCACTGTTGGGCTTGTAGCTCACAGCGCGTCACACAAACCCCACCCCCAGAACGTCCCCCGAATTAAACGTCACACAACCCGCCCACTTCAATAGGAATCTGGCAGAAAAAGCACACCATCGCATCATCACGAGAGCATTAAAATAAAGACTCCCGAAACAAACAAATGACACGTTACTGTACAGCATTACATTATATGTCATGCCTGTGTGTACTCCAACATCATATTCATTAACTCATCGACTAACTGTTGGCATCGAACATCGAGTGGTCTCGCCACTAATGGACGGATGACCCAGCGCAGTGAACACACCGATTCATAATATAAAACCACAGAAATTCTCCATTAATAACTCGGTAGAAAATCTATTTTATAACATCCTCATTTAGATAGATGCTGTCAAACATTCAGCCCAAATGCCCTTAAGTAAAGGAAAGTGCTAAAAATTTCAGCACATAAGAGCAAGTAATACAATATAGCCTAGGTCAATTTTGTTGCGCTCAGCAGCTTTTCCATAATAAAGCTCTTCGTGTATTTAAAATTTCATTTTTAAATTTTACTTCGTCATATAAAACCATAAACACTTGTTTGAGGATATAGAACACATTTTGCATTTGCAGTTTTCCCCGATGCATTTGTAAAGAGGCGCTGTGCAGGACTGGGTGACAGAAAAAAAGGTAGCCTAGTTTCTGCTTTCACTCAAAAAAATGCTATGTTTGCACACTTTGATCAATATTATCGTATCCAAATAATTTATAAATATTATTTCAATACTTCTCTGTTGTTTATTGTTTTTAGAAAATATTTAAAATCTTTTTTTTTTCAGAGATGAAAGTTTAATATGGCTTTAAAACGGTTTGATTTATGTATGGTATACCTAAATTGTTTAGCTAGCTTTTGTTTGTTTTATATTGGTTTATTTGTCATATCTGATATTTGTAATTCCTTAATTAATTTCAATACAGCTTAGGCTATTTTATCAAGATATGACACTATTGTTTTGAGTCTACAAAGTAAACACATAATTTGTAAAGTTTTATGTCTTTTTGTTGTATTCATATTGTGTATTATCTCCAAAATAAAAAAAGAAAAGAAGAAAGCCGCTCATACAGTAGCATCAACAGAGCTGTGAAGGGAGTATTTTTTTGCTCAATCTTACACACACATACAGGCATCTAAACGCGCACAAGTTTTAAACTTGACAAAAACTCTCTAAAACCTTTACTGTCTGCTGTGTCTTTAAAATGGTGTAAATATTATTATGTGTAATTGAAACGTCAAGAAGGACGCAACAAAGAAAAGTCACTTTTTCACAATTAAAACTTTATTATTTTATGCAACAGCCTTACATTTTATAGGGAAACGTAAGGGCAATCATATGCAAAAAGACCCCAGCCTATAGGGTTAGATTTTTTCGTTCTCCTATTTATTTATTTGTTTATTTGTTTGTCGCATGTACTAGTATGCGATCGGAAAACTAGTGTCTGCCTCTCCTTTTACTCCGCCCCGAAGCCCCAGCTGGCCCTCTTTGGCAAAAGGAATTCGGCGGGCCAAAAAAGGCTGGCCGCTGACCCCAAGAAAGCCCTGCTTTGGCCTGATCAGGCCCCGGAAGTGACAGTGGAAACGCGTCTGGCCTTGGCTTGCCCTGGCTCGCTCTCTTTAGGCGCAATAATGGAAACGCGGCTATTGCTAACTTGGTACTAATGGGCCCAAAGTGTGCAAAGAAAATATCCCCACACCATTACATCACCACCACCAGCCTGAACCATTCATACAAGGCAGGATGGATTCATGCTTTCATGTTGTTGATGCCAAATTTCGACCCTACCATCCGAATGTCACAGCAGAAATCGAGACTCATCAGACCAGAAAACGTTTTTCCAATCTTCTATTGTCCAATTTTGGTCAGCCTGTGCAAATAGTAGCCTCAGTTTTCTTGTTCCTAGCTGACAGGAGTGGCACCCAGTTTAGTCTTCTGCTGCTGTAGCCCATCTGCTTCATGGTTGGGCGTTTTGTGCATTCAGAGATGCTCTTCAGCACACCTCGGTTGTAACGAGTGGTTATTTGAGATACTGTTGCCTTTCTAGTAGCTCGAGCAGTTTCTCCATTTTCCTCTAACCTCTGGCATCAGCAAGGCATTTGTGCCCACAGAACTGTCATTCACTGGATATTTTCTCTTTTTAGACCAATACCTGTAAACTCTAGAGATGATTGTGTGTGAAAATCTCAGTAGATCAGCAGTTTCTGAAATACTCAGACCAGCCTGTCTGGCACCAAAAAACATGCCATGTTCAAAGTCATTTAAATCACCTTTATTTCCTGTTCTGATGCTTGTTTTAAACTGCAGCAGATTGTCTTGATCATGTCTACAAGCCTAAATGCATTTCAATGGTGCCATGCAATTGTTCAATTCAATTCAATTCAATTCAATTCAATTCAATTCAATTAAATTTAATTCAATTCAATTCAGCTTTATTTGTATAGCGCTTTTACAATGTAGATTGTGTCAAAGCAGCTTCACATAAATGGTCATAGTAACTGGATTAGGGTAGTTCAGTTTTTAATGTTTAAGTTCAGTTCAGTTTAGATCAGTTCAGTGTGGTTTGAAATCATTACTGAGAGTCCAAACACTGAAGAGCAAATGTCTAATTAGAAATTTGTGTGCATGTATGTATATATACATATACATACGCGTGGGTTTCCTCTGGGTGCTCCGGTTTCCCCCACAGTCCAATCACATGTGCTATAGGTGAATTGGGTAGGCTAAATTGTCCGTAGTGTATGAGTGTGAATGAATGTTTCCCAGAGATGGGTTGCAGCTGGAAGGGCATCCGCTGCGTAAAACATATGCTGGATAATTTGCCAGTTCATTCCGCTGTGGCGACCCCAGATTAATAAAGAGATTAAGCCGAAAAGAAAATGAATGAATGAATATTTAAGTATTTAAGAAGTGAATTATTTAGTTTTGTTGTTGTTGTTGTTGTTTTGCAAGTGTTTATGTCAAAAAGTAAATATACAAATAATTTCTGATGCTAACATATTGTGTACCCCTATTAATATTCTGTTTATGTAGAGTTTTGAACATGATTTTAATATTTCAGGCTTCACTCATAATTACATGTTTACGTCATGTTTATACGCAAAGTAAACAAAGTATGGCTATTGTGGCATCTATACTGTAGAGTACATTTTTTTAAAAAAGTTCCAACTGAATCTAAAATGTTACAGTATATACATACAAATTCATAACAGTAAGCAAAGAAAATAGCAGGTGTGGTTGAGATATAATTATTCCGCTGATGAAGTATGTAGTTTTAATGCAGAATCAGTGGGCTACACTGAGCGGTAATTGGCTGGATTAAGTTGGCTCTGCTCTCGTCTCATTTAATCTATAAAGAATTCCACTCAGCATCTTGACATTCGTGCAAAGAGCAGGCGGATGAAAGTATGGAGGCTCAGAGGCACTGGCTGAGCAGACAGAAACGAAATATTATGCGTCAAGAGGGAAAAGTCTTACAAACCACCTTTTGTATTGCTCGTTCTCCTCAGACCCCCCACCCTCCATTTCTTAATATTTCTCTTTTCTCTCTCCGAACCTCCCACGATCTGTCCAGCTCCTTTTTATCTTCTAGCCCCTGTCCTCAATTCTCAAACTCTTGTCTGCTCTCCCAACCTGCTTTATCACCTTTCTTTCTCTCCCAGTGTCTTACTATCACTAATAGAAACTCTCTCCATCCCTCTTTTTCTATCCACTGACATCCCAGATTTTGAAGAGTTGCCTTGCCACCACTTCACCCCACCCTCACACTCTTCAGCCTTGGCAGCATGTTTTCCTGTTAGTTTAATTCTCATTTCAACTAATTAATATTTTTGCATATAGCATCTGCAGCTCCCCTGAGACGTTGCTTAATTAATCATTTATAAATCTACACTGCCTGCTAGTTTATTGGGTTCTGCCTTTGGCACAGACCTGCTGCATTGGGGAACCATGAGTGATTAGTTAAAAATGAACGATTTTATTCCCTCACCCCGACCTAAGTGATCATGGTCTCGCACAATTATCATTTGTCTAACAGTAACATAGAAAACTGTTGTCTAACAATCTGTGCTTAAAAATGCATTCAGTTATGTAGATGGTTTGTGAAGTATTATCTTTAGCTGCTTTTCCACTGCACAGTATGGGACAGTTTGTAATAGCTGGCAGCTAGCTCTCTGCAACTCTCACATGGTCGCCTACTGAAGCTAAGCAGGGCTGCGCCTGGTCAGTACCTGGATGGGAGACCACATGGGAAAGCTAGGTTGCTGCCGGAAATGGTGTTAATGACACCAGCAGGCGGCGCTCAACCTACAGTCTGTGTGGGTCCTAATGCCCCAGTATATTGATGGGGACTCTATACTGCTCAATGTGCGCCATGGGATTTCAATTTCGATGTTAAACTGCCAAAAAAGAGTAGGGGTTTAACCCACTGGCCTCCCTTTATCATAATCGGCTTCATCACTCTGTCTCCTCTCCTCTCCTTGGTGTGCGGCCTGGCACAAAATGGCTGTCATCCCGTCATCATCCAGGTGAATGTTGCACACTGGGGGTGGATGAGGATACCTCCCGACCCCCACCCCCGTCGAGAGTCCATAAAAACGCTATATAAATTAAATGTTATTAAGTAATTCGACTTTGTTTGTTTGTTTGCTTGCTTTATTTAAAAAAACATTTGAAAACAACAGACCAAAGTGCTTTACAAATAAACCACCACACAAAACGTCTACTTGTAAATGTACACAAAATAAAATTTATACAATCAAGTGCAAGAGACAAAAGATGTTTTTTTTTTGTTTGTTTTTTTTAAATGAGTTTTAAAAAGCACCAAGGGAAGAGCATGACCTGAAATTCAAAGGCAAATCATTGCACAGCGAGAGGCTTCATCAAAAAAGCCCTGTCTCCTTTTGATTTTAATCAAGAGTTGGGAACAACTAGCTGAAACTGTTGGGCCAACCGAAGAGGCCTACAGTAGATGAAGTATGCCAGTGAAGAAGCTCACCAATGTAAGTAGGTGCCAGACCATTCAAACCTTTAAAAACAAACAACAATAACTTTTGAATCCTTAACTAGACTGGGAGCCAGTGAAGGGATGGTAAAACTGGTGAAATACAAGCAGTTTTTTCTAGTACCAGTTAAAAGCAGTGTTGCATTGCAACTGCAGTTTAGTACTGCTTAAAGGGGTAAAGGGGTCGGATTTGCTATATTTGCACCTCCTACTACAGTGACATCATTTTTTATAGATCATTTTGAAGGATGTAAACAATAGCAATGGTCCAAACGTATTTTCTGTTTCACATTTTTAATTTCTATTGCTTCCGAGAATCCAAAAGCGTCCAAATATTAAATACTCCCATGGCTGGTGTTTTAAGGTAATGTTATCATTGAATTGCCTTTTGTTACAGTTATGAAACAGTTTGACCACAAGCAGGAAATTTTTACAAGTGTGAACTATCAATACAGCAGTGCCTGCTACTGAATATTTAAATATAGTGGGTGTAGAGGGCAAACAAAATGACGCTAATGGTGATAATTCTTTTGAACCAGTCATTTGCTATGTTTACATCCACCTATTTTTATGCGTATTTTGATCATAAAAAAACGGTTGATGAAAATGCCAAGATGTGCATAAATTTTGAAATTGCGCATAAAAATGTAATGCCATAACTGAGTAGGATGAACGTTTTATTCAATAAGAAAAGATGTGCATAAACTACGATGGAAACACTTTTACCAAACAAATTCCAGTTTATTGTAAAACATCTGAAATGTTGTTTTGGTCATTCTAAAATGTCTTAACCGTTTCAGTACTAGTGTAATTATATTACTTATCACCTCCAGGACTATTAAGATTGTCTGTGCTCCACGTCCCAACAACCTTCATTGTGTGTTGCCATATTAGCTTCTGAGATGCAAGTCATTTATTAAATAAAAAAAACACAGATGCACACAGCTTCTCCTACTGCAGCAAATTTTGTTTTTATTGTCAATATTTGGCATCAGTTAATCAGAAAGTGATGATTGTGTTCTCTTTTACTCATTGGATGATAACGCTGCTTTATTTGAACATCTTTTATGTGATATTCTTGTTCTGCGTATAAAGTTAATACACTTTTTTTTGGATGGAAACATAGCTAGTAAACAGCAGTGAGCATACAGTAATGGTATTTACAGTAAAGCACTGCTATGTGCACTTCACTAAACACATTGGTGTATCACTGCATGAAAAATAGTCTTTTAGTAAATGTCCTCATATACACGAGAAACATTGATCGGTGTGTGTCCACAGTTTCTGAACTGCTAAGGAAATATTATTTAAATGTTATACTCTTTTCTATTAGATGAGCTCAAGCAATGGTTCAAATCGGCCTAGTTTAAACTTAGGAGATAGTTAAAGGGATAGTTCTGCCATTATTTACTCACCCTTCACTTGCTCAAAACCTTGATGAGTTTCTCTAGGTATTTTGAAAAATTCTGGTTGCTGATATCCATTGACTTCCATAGTATTTATTTATTTTTTTTCTGGCTGGAAGTGTCGATGGGTCACAGCAACCAGTATTCTTCCAAATATCTTCTTTTGTGTTCAACAGAACAAACAAACTTTGTGACATGAGGGACATTAAATGATGAGATATTTTACAATTTTAGGTGAGCTAATATAATATATTTCTAATGTCAAATTTTATATTATTTTATTTAATATACATTCATTTAATGTCTTTTTTTGGCTTTGTCCCTGATTTTGGGGGTTACCCACAGCAGAATGAACCACAAACTAATCTGGGGAGCGTTTCCCAAAAGCATTGTTAGCCAAGTAAGGTCGCAAGTTTCATCATTACAAACATAGTTTGTTGATTTTGCACTTTCTAAATCCATCATTCCAACTACAGCTCTAGCTAAAGTATAGTTCCTGCCTGTGTTCTATTCGCAGTTATCTCCTATGCTTTCATAGTGCACTTTTAAAAACTTTTATGTCATTTTGAACGCAGCTGTGGCTCATGACGAAAGCTACAGGTGACCTTTGTGTAAAACAATCTAATTAGCAAAAAATTACGTGGTTTTTTTCTAAAGAAGTGGTTACTCCACACCATTTAGAGCATCATTATGGACGTTTTACGTTATAACTAACGTGGTTCAAATGATTGATCAATGGATTTATTATCTACTGCATCTCTTTGGACTCTGGGGGAAACTGGTGCACCTAGAGGAAACGCACATGAACATAGGGAGAACATGCAAACTCCACACAGAAATGCCATCTGGCCCAGCCAGAACTCAAACCAGCAGCCTTCGACCAGCAGCTGTAAGACGACAGTGCTAACCATTGAGGCACCGTGCCACCTTTATTTTATTTTATTTTACTATTTTGAATGTATTATATTGGCTATTGAAGCACAATGTTAACATACTAAACAGCGACCAATCACAATCAAGAACCTAGCTTACACACAAGATTACATTCACGCTCCTGACGTACAAGTCATAAGTGCTTACTTAACACAAACACAGTACTTGACCCCTGATCACACCTCTGGTCAGCCGTTCCTCCTTCAGAGAGCGCAGATTTTCCTGCCGCACAGTGAGGCCACACACACACAGGGCTGGAGATGGGGGGCGAAAATCATCCGCTATTAATTCTGCTAAACTCTGACAGGGCAAGTGGTGACAGGGTGCTGAAACTGTCTGGGCTTTTATTGGAAAAGAGGCAGTATTTCCATCACTTAGAAGCGAAATAAATTAATTGAATCAACTGGAGGCGTTGTGGGAGCATTTCATAATGTCTCTCCACTCTGACAGGAAAGTGTGCCTTCTTCAACGGGGCTCCACCAAGCAATTAAACCTCCACCGGCTCCGGCAGGCTGGACTCACACAGGCCGCTGTTGCCTGTTATCAGTGCTTTCTCTCCCCCTCTTATCATCAAAGAGGCTGCACTTTAGTACAGAGAGGAGGTATATCTAGTAATAAGGTAACAGCGTAAAAGCCATCCACACTATATAATGCACTTACCGAGCTCTTGACCACACTAAACCGACCTGAATCCGACTCCATAAAACTGTGCGCTGTAAATCATGCCCACTGGTCTCCTTTCCACTAACAGCCCGATACTACATTAACCAGAATTCCTCTCATTTTAAGCTGCGTCGTGGCCCAGATTTCAGTGCACTCACTGTAGGCATATGGGCCTCTGTTTGGCTCATTAGCGCCTCAGTTGTCAGCCAGACCTTGTGCTGCGGCACACGCAAGCCTCCCAGATAACACTGACAGAAAAGAATAATCATAACAGAGGAGGGGGAGAAACAGAGTGGGTCTCGCAGCCACAGTAATTACACTGCATTCATCTGAGGGCCTGGAAAACTGTGTGTGTGTGTGTGAGCGAGACACTATATACAGGCCCGCAAAACTACACAACAAGAACCAATCACTTTTATTGAAATGCATCTCAATTTCCCTTTTTTAATACTGAGGGGTCCATTAAGGATTCATAGGAAGACACAATAAATGGGAGAGAGTGAGGGAGGGATGGTGGCACACAGCTGTCTCCGCTCTGTCTTCATTACCCAGCATCCCTCTGTGCCGCTCGCCATTCCCAGCCAACCAAATATCACCATAATGTTTCTGTTATAATGCCGTCTGCATAGATTCTGTGCATCGCAGCCTTTGAGCGAACGCACTCATCATCGAGACTAGAAAACGTTGAGCGCTTAGATGTGATTCCACAGCGTAAGCCTGCTGTTTTTACATGTAAGTGTTAACAGCACACTATGGCATTTTGTGAGGGCGCAGAAAGCTCCGGGACCACATAACTCTTCTGCGACTGCTTATGTGCACAGCGACTGCATTCTGGCTGGTGAGACGAACAGGCAGTAACCTGATCCTCGCTGGAAACTTTTCAAACACCAGGATTTTTTCTCGCTGTTTTCTCTGGCAACCCACTCACAATATAATACCCACATCTACATCATAAATCTCCCCCCAGCCTCTCCGGCTTTAAACACTGCTGAGTGGTAGGATTAGATATGAGTTTGGCAATTGCCAGGCTTTTTGGAGGTTTCTTGACAAAGTGACTTATAACGATTCTTTAAAATGAAATACCACGCTGACAGGATGGTAGACTTGTAAGTTATTGATTTAATTTCGATTTTCATTTCTCATAATTACATCACGTCGTGCGTCCACAACGGGCCAGGGCAGCGGTGGTGATGGAGGTGTTGATATTCAGATGGAGAGCTTTGGGAGATCTGCTGGTGGAAGATGGTAGTGCATTTTGTTCCTGTTAAAAAGTAGGAATATCTTTCTGCATAATTTAGTATATAATAAAAAAAGCATAATTGGGCATCCCATTTTGAAAAATGAATGTTTGTATCCATTTCTCAGTGAATATAGGCAATGTATTTTGGTGTATTTAAACAAAACAGATTTATTAAATGGATATATTTATCCTTTATCATTACCAATATCAATATTTATATAGTCACCGAACATATTCAGAAATTAAAAGATAATACATTTAAATTCATGCAAAATATTTGGGGAAAAATTCCAAGATATACAATTTCAACAATTATTATTATAATTATTTTTGTTTTTCTTGAATTTTGCTCTTTTTAAATTTTTGTATTTAATATTTTTCTAAAACATGAATTTGGGTGTACTAGTTTTTCGACCGTTATCGTAAGTTATTTTGATAGATAAGCTCAAGATTTGGCCTCAGTACTGAATAATCTAATGTATATGCACTAATATAGTATTACAAAGTTTCCTTTAGAAAATATTTATTTAAATGAGAGATTTGTGAGGGGTGTGCTTATATATGGTAAGTACTGTATATATTTAGTTTAATGAATAACATGAAGTTAAATACTAGTGTAGTAGGTTACTCATACTTTGATTACTCATCATGGTCAAGCTTACTTTTCATGTAACACCTGTTTAAGATGAATTAACAATAGCATTTTTTTAAATGTATTTATATTACACTCTAAAAACATGATGGGCTTTTACAACCCAAATATTATTATATTATATTATATTATATTATATTATATTATATTATATTATATTATATTATATTATATTATATTATATTATATCATATCATATCATATCATATCTTATCATATTATATTATATTATATTATATTATATTATATTATATTGTATTATATTATATTATATTATCTATTTGTTTATTTACTTATTTATTTACTTAATTATTTACCTATTTACTTATTTGCTCATTTATTCATTCATTCATTCATTTTTTTTCAGCTTACTCCCTTAATCTGTGGTCGCCACAGCGGAATGAATCGCCAACTTATTCAGCATATGTTTTACTTCCAGCTGCAACCCATCACTAGGAAACATTCTTACACACTCATTCACACACATACACTTAGGACAATTTAGCTTACCCAATTCACCCATACCACATGTCTTTGGACTGTGGGGAAAACCAAAGCACCCGGAGGGAACCCACGGGAACATGAGGAGAGCATGCAAACTCCACACAGAAATCCAAACCGAGCTGAGGCTCAAACCAGCGACCTTCTTGCTGTGAGGTGATCGTGCTACTCACTGCACCACCATAACGCCTGCTTACTTATTTACTTTCCTATTTACTTACAGTTGAAGTCAGAGTTATCAGCCCCCTTTTAATTTTTTTTTCTTTTAAAAATATTTCCCAAATGATGTTTAACAGGGCAAGGAAAATTTTACAGTTTGTCTGATAAGTTTTTTTTTTTTTCTGGGAGAAGTCTTGCCTAATTATCCTATCCTTCCTAGTTAGCCTATACTTTTAAGTGTCTTGAAAAATATCTAGTCAAATATTATTAATTGTCATCATGGCAAAGATCAAATAAATCAGTTATTAGAGATGAGTTGTTAAAAAAATCTTCTCTATGTTAAACAGAAATTGGTGAAAAAATAAAGAGGGGCTAATTATTCAGGGGGGCTATTAATTCTGACTTCAACTGTACTTATTTACTTAGTTATTTACTTATTTACTTAATTATCTACATATTTACTTAGTTATTTACTTATTTGTTTTCTTTTCATTTGTAATACGTTTAGCATAAATTAACAATAAACTATTTAAAATTATTTGTATTACAGTAAAACATGCCGGACTTTTACATCCTGTATTATATTATATTATATTATATTATATTATATTATATTATATTATATTATATTATATTATATTATATTATATTATATTATATTATATTATATTATATTATATTATATTATATTATATAGAATCAGAATCAAAAAGAGCTTTATTGCCAGGTATGTCCGCACATACGAGGAATTTGTTTTTACAGTGCAACAGAATTACAGAGACAGGACCAAAAAAAAAAAAAAAAAACAGATAATAAATATATAAAAAAGCAGTAAGTAGGGAATGCAAATATAAAATAAACTATTGTCCTTGACAGGAAGTTTGTTATGGGCATCACCATATTGCTGCAGACATTTCATAAAAAACAAACAATAAAATACAATCATTGTAATGCTAATTAAGATAAACTCTTGTTAAATAAACCCACTGAAACAGGTACAAAGGGTTTCTTATATCTATTCAACCTACACTTAGACTCTATATTTCCTACCAGAAGGAGGTGTGGAAACAAAAATTGAGTTGGATCATTCAGAACATTTTCCACCTGATTAAGAACCCAATTTTCAAATAAAACTTGAGAATTAAAATATTCATTGTGCCCAACATTTTTTCATCCTGTCTTTAAGAGATGCATCAACTTAGATTTATATTGTACAGAAAGGTTGCCAAACCACACTGTGATGCCAACAGCTTTATAAAACAATATTATAAGCTTCTTGTTAACTGCAAAAAGACGTAACCTCCGTAATAAGATACAATCTCAGGTGTAAACAAGAACAAAATCACTCTATGTGTGTTATTATATTATTTTACTGTATATTTTATTATACTATATTCTATTATATTCTAATATATTATATTATATTACTGTATTCTATATATTATATTATTTTATATTATATTATATTATAATATATTATATTACTGTATTCTATATTATATTATATTATATTATATTATATTATATTACTGTATATTATATTATATTATATTATATTTAGTTTGTTTGTTTATTTATTTATTTACTTACTTAATACTTACTAACTTACTTATAATTTTATATGTATTTACTTATTTATCCCTAATATGCTGACAAAATAATTGTAACCATTTTTCCTTTGTTTCCAATGCAGATATAAATCAATATAAACATAATAATCAAATGTATGGATTTTGTGCTTTTAAAATATTTGTACTAAAAGCATATCCTAAATTCAATGTACTGTAAGAAAAACATATAGATATAAAGAGATTAAACAATTATACTATGTGTTGTTCCAGTCTTGTATTGTATGTGTTTTAATCAGTCAATTGCAACCATTTCATTAACCAATTTTAAGATATGTGTACAATCAGAGAAAAATCTCTTGCAGAATCTGGACTGTTGTCTTTTTCTCTTACTGTAACATTTCAAGCATTACTGTGTGCTCATTACAGCAGTTCAAAACATTCAGTCTCATATTCCCCCTACCAACATACAGATTCTGTCATCTCCCTCAATGAATGCGTAGGAAACAAAAGATTGTGTTTATGAATGTGGAACTGATGGATTCATCATGTTGGAGTGAACTGTTTTCAGTCATGGTGCCTTTTCAGAATCCATTAGAGTCATGTGTAATGACTGAGGCTTGTGGGAAGGGGAGTCTAAAAGACAGGTGATTATTCAATGACTCTAGTAAACAAGACTCGCAACATGCTGGATGGCTGTCAGATACGTTGCTTTTACCTGTGTAAAGGTATACATCAATGTCTTCAGAGTTTATAAGGTTGTTGTGATTTGACTCTGGGGACGCCTTACTGAAATTGTGGGGTTTAAAAATGCATTTATGTTGTCTTATTAACGCTATATTTGAAGCTTTTGGTACTGTTTGTTTTATGTTATTATGTCAGCTGATATTCCAAAGGTTTTTTTTTTTGCACACAGGTTTAAGCTGCCCTTTGTTGGCCTCAAATGCTGAGGAAGGCCTAGCACATATTTAAAGCCATAATTAAATATTCTAGCTCATAATATGCAATTCAGACCCATATCCCTAACATTAATTGTGATGAAATTTTTTCAAAAGTTTGTGACGTATGAAATATTGAGAAGAACCAAGTATGCACTTGATCCCATGCAGTTTGCCTATAGACCCCATCGGGGAGTAGAGGATGCCACAGTTATCTTGCTTAACCTTCTTTTTAAACAAATTTATATATTTTTTATTATTGTTAATATTTTGAAGAGAGTGTTTCGTAAATCACTTTATTATTTCACATATCTTACTATGCATGTAATAGATCCATTTTAACGAATAGGTGTACTTACAGTCAGGTTGTGACCAAGCGGCAACCTCCTACTCTCCCTCATTAAGAAAATACGGAAGTAACTGAAACTGCAATTTATCGAACTTCAGCTAGTTCTGGCTTCATAATAGAGCAAATTTCTATTGAACCCACTGTTAAAATAGCCAACTTTACAGCAGAAAAAAAGGTGTTTACAGCCTGGTACAAAGAAGGTTTTTGGTTCATATAGCTAATATTACCTTTCATGACAACTGTGAGGGGGAAAATTGTTTTTATGACTCATCTGTTTTCCTTAAATTAATTCATATTAAGTCTGCATTATTAATGGCGTGATCAGTTGAGTGACAGCTAGGTCTCACTGGTCGCCTTCACTTCAACTCAGCTGATTCCGGCTGATTAGCCGCTGAACCCAGCATATACATCATATTTTTGTTTTGTTTAATGTTTCTTTACACAGTGGGTTGCTTTTTGGAATTTTTTCTTACAATTATCAGGTGATATGGCATGCTGTGTGCACTTAATTGTGCTCACAAACTATTCACATGGCCTCCATTTCCCCGGTGAAAGGAATTATATACTTAAATACGATCTCTATATATGTATTTGTTTGATTTAAGATTGTTTATCATTTATATTTTTCTTTAGATCTGTAATGCACTCTAGAATTTAAAAGTTTGATTAACTGTAGGCTATTAAACAGTCATCTGAAATGTCGTCATACAGTTTTATGCCTGGATTTCCTAAATAGTATTGCATTTACACACAGACTTTATTTTATGTGCTTGGAAGTAATTTGCGTTTTCCTCCTGTAGAAAAACGTCATTAGAACAATGTTTAGTGGCTCAATAAATTACAACAGTGTTTTTAGAAAACTAAACACTCTATTGGTATAGTGTACAACCAAGCACATGTGGTCAGAATACAAAGAGTCGCAGGTAATGAAGTATTAACTGTTTCTCCCAAAGAAAATCCTGTCTAAGCAAAATGCTAGCTGGTGTCTGTAGCTCCGCTCATGCTTTGCTTCTTTGCTCTTGTTTAGTAACAAAATGGTGACAGTTGGCCACACCTACATGTAGCTTCTTTTGCTTTCTTTAGAAACCGATAAGTGATGTCACCGATACTACGTCCATATTTTTTACAGTCTTTGGTTTGACTCCCAATCCACAGCTTCTTCTATAATTGTTGGAACTGTTCCTTCTTTGAGGATTTTTTTAGCCAAATCTTGCACTGAACTTGGAGAGATTGTGGAAACTGCCCTTTGTCAAATGCTAGGGATATGTCTTTTTTATAATTCTCTGGAACATAACTGAATTTTCTTTTTAAGAGTTTCTCTCTATGTGTCATGTCCTTCAGACGCCCAAATAAAGAAACAGAACTGTGAAAGCTGTGAAAATAGCATCATTTGGACGGCATTTTAACTTTCTCTGCTATAACATTACAGTGCCTCTGTGACCACGCCTCTTTGTTCATGGTGGTGTATGCGCATAACCTGAAGGGTTTATGACATCATTAACCTGGATGTATATTTTTTTAGTCCCCAAACTTTGTTCGCTAGAGGCTTTGCTCTTGCTAAGCTAGCTCTGTAAAAGCCAACATCTTCTTTTGAATTGACCTTTGGGTGAATTACGGGAGTTTTCTGGGAGAAATAACAGAACGGGAGGGTGGCAGGAGATGGGTGTGATATATGGGTGATAGATGGGTGGTATATATATATATATATATATATATATATATATATATATATATATATATATATATATATATATATATATATATATATATATATATATATACAGTTGAACACAGAATTATTAGCCCCCCTTTGATTTTTTTTCTTTTTTAAATATTTTCCAAATGATCTTTAACAGACCAAGGCGTTTTTCACAGTATGTCTGATAATATATTTTTTTCTTTTGGAGTAAGTCTTATTTGTTTTATTTCAGCTAGAAGTTTTCTTTAAAAAAAAAATAATAATTTTAAGGTTAGAATTAGCCCCTTTAAGCTATATATTTAAGCCTAATTACCCTAACCTGACTAGTTAACCTAATTAACCTAGTTAAGCCTTTAAATGTCACTTTAAGCTGTATAGAAGTGTCCTGAAAAATATCTAGTCAAATATTATGTACTGTCATCATGGCAAAGATAAAATATATCAGTTATTAGAGATGAGTTATAATGTCTGGATATGTTTTTTTTTAAATCTCTCCGTTATAAACAGAAATTGTGAAAAAATAAATAAACAGGGTGGGCTAATAATTCAGGGGGGCTAATAATTCTGACTTCAACTATATATGTTTAATAATTGTGTAGGAACTGTGCTTTCTAACAGAATTATTTGAGGAATGAAATAGATTTTTTTTTCAACATTATAAATGTCTTCACCATCGCATAGAGCAATTTAATGCGTCCTTGTGATCGTTTGAAGCACATTTTTAGATTACCTGTCAAAACTTGCATTGTGCAGTGAGTGATTGAAGATGATTTGTTTGTCAGAATTCCACATAATGTACCTTCTGCGTCTGGTTCAATTCTAAGAAACTGACACAGAGATGAAAATAAGAGCACACTTGCGCAGGATGTTTTTGAGTGCAGTTTTTGAGTGGATGGAGACAAGAAAAAAATACCATTTAATTGACGGATCTAAGGAAAAAACCTTGCATGGTGGTCTTAATGGAATAATATCTATTCAGATATTTTCAAAGCTCTCAAGATGCAGTCAAGATCAAGCCAGACATTTGATACGTGAATTCAGAGATACATACGGTGGATGAATAGGACATTCATTAATGTCAACAGGTTGAATGGTTTCCAATTAATATAAGGAAAGAATGGTGTACAGTGTTGATGCATAGCCTGAATATTTAACCTCTAGTACATTTCTCATTCCAGTTCTGTACACGTTGGCCTTTCTGTTAATGTATTTTTTTCCAAACGAACCTCATGAAAACCAAAGCCTCTTGTGAAACCAGTGAAGCCATTAAAGGAAATTGAAAAACCAGGTCAGTTCCAAATGGATGCTGTCAACGACCATTAGCAACATTCACAGTAGATAGAATAATCCACTCTCTACAACACAAACACAGATCAGATGAAGCTTTAAAAAGCCAGAGCGAGGCCACACGCTGCGGGGACGTCGCCTACATCAGAGCGCAAGCAGAGAATAACCTTCCGACACCATCCAGAGAGAATGTTAGCCCTGCAAAAAACAATCATCCCTCACCTCCGCTTTACAAATGAAATGAAATGGCTAATAAAATTACTTGGCAGATCGCACACTTTGTAAAGAGCACACAAGCCCAACTTTAAGACTGTTTACCCACCTGACTCGGTGCGATTCGGCCTCTTTGTCCAGATTGCACGGGAAAATGACTTGCTAATCTGTTTACTTATTTGGAGTAATTGGGTTGGGTGCCAGTGGAGGGGATTTCCTTGACTGTTAAAAGTCTCGGTGAGTAGTCCATTCCCAGCTCCTTGGGATAATTACTCTGACTGAGCCATGGCCACAGGGCCCACGCGCAGGGCTGCTTTTTAAACTGTAAATTATGAAGGATTAGCATTTATGAATTTTAAATCAGGACTGTGGTAGGAGACACTAAAGCTGCTTAGTGATTGCAAACGGCAGCATTTGAGCAGGCAGGCAGACGGGTAACCATTTCCTTGCCAGTCTACATGCACGCACACACACACTGAGCGCAGTCACACTCCTGACTGCAGTTATCAGCTTTAAGTGAATGAGGGGCTGACATCTTAACATCCCGTACATCACAGAGGAGTCTGCTGAGGGAGATGTTTGAGCCAGCCGCTGGGTACGTCTCTCTCTCTCTCTCTCTCTCTCTCTTCACCCACACCAGAGTCACGGCTTTGCCACTTGCTGAAGTGTCACAGTGAGCGGCATATCCAGTGGGTGATTATGATAATGTGGGACTTGATCCAAAATAAATTATGCATAATGGATTGATGTGACACCAAGTCATCAATTAGACGGATATCAACATTAAGAAATGTGACGCTGCACAATATTTTCTTTTCAATGCTCATATTAATTTGCAGATGATCAGCTATTCTTTCCATTGTATAGAGCAAATAAGATGACGTGCTGATGGAAAAATACGCTATGTGTTTGCATTTGATTTCAAAACTTTTTAGCTGGCAAAACGTTTGCGTTCGCTCACAAAAGTATAGCATTTTTATCTCTCTCAATTATTAAAAATTTCACAGACAAATTTATGTTCTTTTTCAAAACATTTGTACTTATTTTTTTGCAAAGTAGTGCATTCCCTAAGAACCCTTTGAATTTGAGTTCTTGCACAATTTCCGCATTCCCTCAAGGAACTTTGGGTTAATTTGCATTATTTTGCTAAATTATTGTAATGATTTGCACACAAATACTGAATTCTGAAAAACTGTTAGATTTGAAGGCAAAATTATTAGCCCCCCTGTGAAATTAATTTCCCAAGTGATGCTTAACAAAGCAAGAACATTTTCACAGTATTATAAAGTATTTTATTTTTTCTGGTAAAATTCTTATTTCTTTTAATTGGGTGGGAATAAAAGCTTTTTTTTTTTTTTAAAGGTCACTATTATTAGTGCCTTTATAAATTTTAGAATTATTTTACAAGTAGTGTTGTCCAATGAATTGCCTAATTACCACATTAACCTAATAAAGACTGTAAATTGCACTTTAAGTTGAAAAGTAACATGCTAAATAACTAATAAAATATGCACTGTCATCGTGGCAAAGGCAAATAAATAACCTCTAGGAAATACTGAAAATCACGGTATTGCATTGCTGCAATAAACTTAGAATTTTTTTGTAAAAAAAAAAAAAAAAAAAGTGTTTTAAACTTTGCATTTGCTCAAAAAGTATACTCATTTCCTCCCTCTTCATTATTTCTGTCACAAAAAAAATGTTGTGAGCGAAGTTTTTGCATCAATGCAAATCCATTAAAATCAAACATTTATATATAATCAACAGTGGTGGAAAGAGCACTGAAAAATCATACTTCAGTAAAAGTACCATCACTTGCTTAAATGTAGTGCAAGTAAAAAGTAGCCTTTTTTTAAAGCATGTACTGATCCATGTACATGTAATTTGTGGATGTAGATGTGTGTAAACGTAACATTCTGTAGTGCATTTAGTTATTGCCCAGCAGGCACACAACATCATAAGACGTTCATATTAGGTTAGATTTAGGTTGTGATGTCAGGTGACCAAAATATATTGTCTAACCAGCATCTAAGGACAACGTTATTCATGATGTCTAATAACGACATAAAATGATGTAGATATTTGGTTGGCTTTTGGTTGTGTTAGAAAGTAAGTGCCCGTTGAAATTGCGAATTAACAAACATAAATCAAGTATACGACCTAAGACAAAACTTTGGCAGTAGCAAGACATGACTTTAAGCAACTAATAAATAGGAATTGAAGAAGTGTTTGAATCACATACAGGAGGTAATCTAAATAAAAGATTATTACAAAAAGAAAGTGTTCTGGATTCATAAATTAAAATCACTTTCACCAATAGGAGTGAATGAGGAGTTGGACCTTTCTGTGTTTCTTTAACAGTTTGCTGTTTAGCTATATTATTAGGAATCATGGATTTTGAAGTTGTAGTGACACAAATAATGAGATGAAAATGGATTTTTAATGTTTTTGAACTGTCGGAATTTCATGTTATTGATGGACAAGAATAAGGGAATAATGATAATTGATATGGTATTTTTTTTATAAAATAATGTTTTTGAAGGCAAAGGTATTTTTATTGTGGTTGATTATGATATACTGAAATGAAAACAGACTGTAGGCAAACATCGAGTAGCCGTCTAGATAATTGACACAATACATCTGTAGAAGTAGTAACATCTGTATAACAAATGTATGTTTTAATGTTTTGGACTGTCGGAATTTCATTGTATTGATGTAAATAAGCTATTTTCCTGTTAAATACTGTTTTTAAAGGTGAGGGTAAGTATTTCTTGTGTGGTTAGTTATGTGTGTTGAGGTGAAGGTAAGATTGTCTTTAATAATCAAGTGACCGTCAAATGTATTTTTTTATGTGACTGTCCGATTTTTATTGTACACTTGACAAATTATAATAATTGATATGCTATTTCTCTGTGAAATAATGTTTGAAATATGAAAGTAAATTGTCCTTATGTGGTTAATCATGGAATAATGAAATGAAAATGAGAGTGGCTGTCTAACTGATGACGCAGTGTAATTGACTATGGGATAAAAGAATGGAGTGAGAGGATTGTATCACACTGAGGAAGGCATTGTGCCGAAATGTTTGTGTTTTTAAATCACCCGAAAAATGTAAAAGAAAAAAAGAAAAACAGTACAAAGCAATTACTTGATGAGTGTGAATCCTTACCTTTTTGAATAATAGCATTGACAAGATTGACACACCAAAGAAATTTCTTTAAAACCCAGGTCAAACTTCACTACTCTACGCATGTGTTAGAAAGTGACCAAAATCCAACATATTAAACCAGCGTCATACTGACATGAAATACTAACATTTATTCGTCAGGTATGGCAACCTAAATCCAACATCTGATAGATTTCATGGTGGTAAAAGTCCACACAAAATTAAGCTGTAACATCATTAAACGTTGATTTTAGGTTGAACGTTGGACATTGACGTCGGCCTGACGATGGGTTTTGACATCAACCCAATTTTCATTACCAAATAAAGTGCAATATCCCCACTACATTGGGGTACAACGCCAATCAGACGTCATGTTGATGTCTTGTGCCTGCTGGGTGTTTTAAGGCCATTTCGATCATCATCCAGTAAACATTCATCATCTTCTCATCAGGGACATGCATCTAAACACTGTCTGGGTCAATGCGTGTAAAGATTTTGTACATTTTTTAGCACGTGTTTAATGCTTTCAAACAGTTTGCTACAATTGTAAATTGCTCATGTCTTAAGGTTGCTCATTATGATGTGATTTGATTGGACAGGAATCCCAGCAATGATTTTTCTAATCCCTATAGACAAGAAAAAATTAAGCAGGTTGAAGGAAAGTATTGGAGTAAAAGTACCAATACTGCACTACAAATGTGCTGTAAAAGTAAAAAGACACATTTTAAAACCACTTAGTAAATTGCAATTTCTGAGAAAATCTTCTCATTTACAGTAGTTTGACTATTTATTTGTTACTTTACACCACTGTTCATCAACATGTTCCTTTGTGGAGCTCATTTCCCAATTCCTGATGTTGTCTTTACCTGATCCTCTCAAGGACGAGTGTCATTGGCCCAAGCACCCTGTAACTTACGGCCGAAGGTGCGAGTCCAAAAAGTGGCACAGCACATTATTAGCCAGTGTGTGGGTTGCATCTTACCACCTGCATCCCCTGCTCATATCACACATCTGGGGCTGTGTGTCCCTCACTGGCGGGCCATGACCTGAATGTGTGGTGTTAACTGGCTGGGCCAAGCAGCTGGGGGATTCACTAAGGTCTTGTTGGTCTCTCTGCGCCACACGTCGTCTCCATGCTACATGACACATGAGCTGATTAACCTCCATCTCAACACCTCAGCCACCTTCAGTACAGGGCTCAATGACACATTAAACCAGCCAATGTGCTGACACTCGACACACAGGCGGCGATAGCATGTCAAGCAGGTAACTTTACACCGAGAAAGTATCGTTGTCAATGCAGAGAAAAAGTGCATGTTAACAACTTGGGTGGTGGGTGGTGTACAAAATATCTTTTGAAAGTTGTTTGCAGCAGCATGCATCTCCCCGCGAGCACATGGGGAAATATAGACAAGCACATGGTGATATTGTACACAAAAGGCCTTTTGTGCTTACTTTTGTGCTTATCATTGGGATGCAGATTAAAAAAACAAAAGTCAAACCTAAATAGAATGAAAATCAAAACTAGGATCTAAACCAGGACAAACTAATTATAAAAAGCACAACAATCGGTTTGCAACTGATCTTAAAGGGCACCTATGATGAAAATCATCTTTTGTAAGCTGTTTGGACAGAGCTGTGTGTGAGTATAGTGTGTCCACAGGCGTATCGGGGTGATATAAATAATATAAGCCTTTTTTTTTAAATTTCCTGATGTTAAAATAGGATCTGAATCCCTCTCATTTTAAGGCCCACCGCAACATTTCCCCACCACCGAATTGATTGATAGCCGTGTATTAACATGTCTCCAAACGCGTATAATTATATCAACAAGACAGGACGTGTGCAAAGCAACTGAGATTAAAAGATCTGTTCAGCTTGCTGTGATCATCAATCATCATCAAATTTGATCAAGAATGAGTTTTAAAGTTTAAAACTTTTTTTTAAATGATGCATATTTGTAATGAACTGCAGCAATTTTACCATCTTTACACCACAGCCGTGTGTCAGAACAATTATAAAAGACGTTAAATCAGGTTTATTTTGTAAATTAACATAACGAATATCAATACCGCAAAAAAAATTCCTACTGTAGTATTTCTCACAAACGTTACGTGAGATCTGCTTCATTCATGTCTGTTACTGTGCTGCTTATCTGACGCAGCCGAGGTGGAGATTGAGGCACACTCTGACAGGCAAGTGGGAACAGTGGGCGAGGATAACTACCATTAAAGGCATAGTCAACAAAAACAGCTACATTTTGTTCAGAGCAGAAAATGTAATATTCTAAAAGGTTTAATAAATAATCTGATGACTGTTTTGAGCTGAACTTTAAGACCCATCCTAGAGACACAAAAGACTTATCTTAAATCTTGAAAAAGGGGTAAAATAGGTGCCCTTTATTATAAATTTTTACATATCTCGATAGATTAAAATGTTTAGAAATGTATATTCAGTGTTTCGTCTAGGATTTTTTCCAGCTGTGGTGGCTGGCCTTTTACACAGATCTACAAATACCTATGGCGTTATTTCAATGACAAATGTCTAGAGTGCAGTATTACAAGTCGAGGTTGCATTCATGTAATACGAGCATGCAAATCTCTTTGCTTGCACACCGATTTCCTCTGTTTGTGCACAAAAGGTCTTGCGCTCCATCAAATGTACTTTGCTCAAGCGCTGACTTTCTTCAAATGCTGCTGAAGTGTGATTTAGTGCGTTAATGTAACAAGTATGTCTTCAACATTTATAAGATTTGCTTGGAATATTTTTGAATGTCTCCAATAGACCTACAGAGTAGCATCAATGCGTCCTGAAGTAAAGTGAAACGGCTTTAAACTTCAGCAAGCTAAAGTCACTGTATGCAGAGCCATAGACCGGTATCTATAAAGTATAATTATGGAAACTGTTCATCTTAACTCAAAGCTTTGCCGTGTTTGCTTGCCTTCGACATCACACACCTGTCAGTCAGTCAGTCAGTCAGTCAGCATGTCACCTTAAAGGGTAAACAAATAATGCACAGCACTACTATGATTACAGAAAAGTTTGTGCTGTTATAATTCACTTACCTTTCAATAAGTTTTGGTGCGATTTATAAGGCGCTATTTTAGAAAAATAGTGACTGAATGTTTTGAATGAGAAGCTGTAATGTAGCCGTGGCGAGATGAATTTTGCCGTGGCATCCCACCATGGAAGAATGAATGTAGCGGAAACCATGATATTGTTAACAAATTGACATTTTAATATAGCATATTATAAATAATCTAATAATGAATCGGAATGAAATAATGAAAAGTATATGAAAAACATTCAAATTAGGAAAAGAAGTGTGTTGTTAGTTCAATATACTTCATGCATTGAATTGGTTATATATAGTATTTTAAAAAGTTGTTACTAGTGACACCTGTGGCCATTAATTGCACTGCAGTCAGCAACGTGGGGGCTATTTGTACTGGGTAGTTATAGAAATTATCCACCAGGCTGGTCCCCTGAAAACTAAATTTGACACTTGCCAACTTTCCTGCAAGCATTTGTATCATCATGCAAGCCACCCGTCAGTAACATCAAACTCATTTAAAAAACAAGTGGACGCTATGACTGAAGTTGTGGTTTTGTTATGAGTTGTGAGTTTTGAGATAAAAAGAGGCTGGAACCAAGATGTGATTTGAATAGAAAAAGTAGGGCTAAATCACTTCTGACAACTTCCAGAGCTGCTTTTGCTGAGAAAAGAACACAATGCCACAGACAGATAAATGCTGCCGGCTAAAGACAACATATAAATGCTACTTACATTAGTTTTTAGTATGTTTGTATCTAATAACATTTTAAAGTACTGTGTTTCAGACATCACTGGTAGTTTTCATTGCACTGAAGTAAACCCTCTGTAGAATGGGACCAAAGAAAGTACAGTACATGAAGAGTTTAGATGCAAAAGCTTTTAAATGTTGTTTGATATTTTCTTCTAAAATTAGCATCTTCTCCGACTCTTGGGAGTAGGCTCAGAAATTGTACTTTTGTAGTGACAAATAAGTTCTTTTCATTGCCTTTAAAGTGAAATACTTAAACATAAACATAGGAGGCTGAGACAAATGCTCATTTTAGGAAAACATTTCATATGAGGTTTTTGCATTTGAACTCTTCACATGTATCTCACCAATAAGGCATTCTTATAACTCATATGTGACCCTGGACTACAGACCAAATAGCCAAAACAAATTGAATGGTTTTAAAATGATAGATTTTTTCTTTATGGCAATATTTTTTTTTAAATTTAAGTAAAGATCATGTTCTATAAAGATAGTTTGTAAACTTCCTATCGATTATAGATTTTTCTTTTATGCCAAAAATCCTTTGAATTTGAGTAAAATTCACATTTTATGAAAATATTTTTTCATACATTTCCTACCATAAATAACTTATAAGCTATTTTTATTAGTAGTAATTTTGTAATGTGGGCAATTTTAAATGTAATTTTCTCAGTATTTAGGCTTTTTTTTAACCCTCAGATTCAGGGCAAATATTGCCGCATCCCAACCAAGTATCAATCAATCGAAAGCTTATTTATTCAACTTTTGGATAATGCATGAATTAAAAATTTTAACACTTATTACAGGTTTTGTGTCCAGTTTTTGTGATGCTAACCCAAAACACACACACACACACACACACACACACACACACACACACACACACACACACACACACACACACACACACACACACACACACACACACACACACACACAAACTGTGTACTTGCTTCAATAGTTCTAGGAACTGTACAGAATTTCCTCTAGTGAGAACCTCTGTATGAGCAAGACTGAATACAAGGTCCTGTTTACAACTGGTATGAAGATCCTTTTAATTAATCATATCACAAGCACATGAGAGAGGCATATTACTTTTTTTTTTAAATTAAAATCCATGTTTTTCCATTTCATGTTGCTGTTTATGTTAAATTTGGACTGCAGTATACCCAGTTCAACTGCTAACACTACATCCCTGGTAACACTTTATTTTGATGGTCCATTGGAGTATTAGTAGATCGTTAGCTTAATATCTGTTGTTACTGCTCCTTTGCAACTACATGCAAGTACATGTCAACTTACACTAATTCTAACCACAACCTAAAGTTGGTATGAAGATGCAATGTAACTTAAATTCAACAAACCGACCATCAAAATGTGTGGACATATCCCTTTTTACATTTTAAACTTTATTTGAAAAGTGTTGTCTGCTTTTTTTATATTTCTTTAAAATAAATGTAATTGTTATAATGGTTTAGTTTTGTTTTTGTTCCTAGTTAAGATTTGAGTTTGACTCTAACTGAAATCTGAAAATGCTGACATTTCACTTTGATTGTTTACAACTTTGCTCTGCAAATATCACAATAAACATGTTGATCAATTATTCGTCTGGTATGAAGAAACACAGTGTGAAACGAGCTGAAATAATAAACAGCCTTGTGTGAGGGGAAAAGAAGTATTGTTTGGATGGAAAACTACAGCAAATCTTTCAATTTGTTGTAAAGACAACAAAGTAGGAGGGGGAAATTTGTCCTATTAAATCGTGTGTTTGTTCAGCATGCTAGGCCTCCTCTGGCCTTGTTCCTTCACTTGGAAGCATAAATGGACATATCTTATTGATTTTCTTTCAAAGCGGATAGTGGCGATTCCTGTGAATATGGTAGACTAATTCAGCTGGTGATGTCCGCCGGGAGAGCGTGTGTTGGGGGGGGCTGTTATAGGGTCCACGAGCGCTCCTGCAGCTCGGCTGTGGGGCTCATTACACCAAACAGAGCCCTAATTGCTTTTCCCTCCTGTCCCATCTCACGCTCTTTCCTTCACGGCCAAATTAAATGGAAAGTTTTTTAATTATTTATCAATACCATGTCTGCCGGTGGATCAATCAGTGTGAATGGTTATCAAATATAATGGGATCAAGCGGGCTGATGGAACGCTGTGAAACATTGATCGCAGTCTTAAGCATTTTTATGTGTTCCTTAAGAAACCCAATTATTTTTCTTTGGCAGAAGGAGAGTGACAGTGGCTTTGCTAATTTGGGCATGGAAGACACGAGATGGGGATGGTGCCCCGAGGGGGGACAGTTGACCTACTGAAGTGTGGCTGACTTCAAGGTCTTGTCATTCATTGCCATGAATCAACCCCCTATAGCCGGGACATTGTAGATTCGATGCAGAAAGCTGTGCTTGAGGTTTTTAGTTATACTACATTTGGACATAAAAGGAGTTTCTTTAACTATGGAAACTTTTAGACTTTTGGAGTAAGAGGAACTGAATAAAACTATGTACAATATTTTTCAGCCTGATCTCATGAGGAAACCAAACAATTTTTCTTATTGTCAAAAAAGTGGCTAATTAGTAGAAATTCAAATAATTTTATTTGCATGAAAATACACTAATGCTATAGGAAGCCCTCCAAAATCCCGCCGTGGGGGATGATAATACTGTACTTAAATATACAGTTTGAGTGGCATCAAACAAATTACCACTTAATCAAAAAGTTGCAGGTAGATTGCATTGGGGTTTTTTGTCAAGCCATATATATTAAAGGGCACCTATTTTACCCCTTTTTTAAGATTTAAGATAAGTATTTTGTGTCTCCAGAATGTGTATTTAAAGTTTCAGCTCAAAACACTCATCAGATTATTTATTAAAGCCTTCAGAATTTTGGATTTTATGCTCTGAACACAGTGTAGCTGTTTTTGTTGCCTGTACCTTTAAAGCTAGTTCTCCTCGCCCACTGTTCCCACTTGCCTGTCAGAGTGTGCCTCTATCTCCGCCTCGGCTGTGTCAGATAAGCAAACCAGTAACAGACATGAAGGAAGCAGATCTCACGTAACGTTTGTGAGAAATACTAGAGTAGGAACTTTTCCAATGATTATTTGATGTATTTGTTTTAAAGAAGTCACACACAATGTCGTTACAAAGTTCATGCATGCACACACAAACACACAGTGGACACACGTACACACAACGCGCATTTAACTTTGCACTCTCTTTGCACGTAAATGTGACAGAATACACATTTATTCCACTGCTCTATGGATATCCATTATGTAAATGTGCAAAATAAACCTGATTCAACATCCACAAACTGGCATTGAAGCGTCTTCTTTTAGAATTCTACTGACATGCGGCTGTGGTGATAAAGAGAGTAAAATCGCTGTAATTCATTACAAACATGCACTGTTTTAAAAACATTTTAACCTTGTAAAACTCATTCTTGATCACATTTGATGATGATTGATAATCACAGAGAGCTCAATAGATCTTTTAATCCCAGTTACTTTGCTCACGGCTTTCCTTGTTGGTATGATTTTACACATTACTACTTAGACAAGTTAATACATGGCTGTTAATCTTTATTTTTACTGTCACATCTCAAGTTATATGTAGTTTACATAAGTATTAGCTGTTTGAAATCTAAATCTAAATATCTTTATAAATAGATTTATCTTAATAGTGCAATTGTGCAATGTGACAATATACCCTTTAGTGTGTGTTTGTTCAGACACAGAACATGTTCAACAGCAAAGACAGACTTTTCATAACAGTTTTTGTTCTGATTGTCAAGATTAGCAAATATTATAATGCATCAAAGGCCTCCATGGCAAAAAAACAACCTTTCTTTCCTCACTCTGCGTTCTATCAGGCCATGTAAGGCTGTGTGCTGTCAGGAATTATTAGCTGGCAACACACACAATGCAATCTTATTTCATACAACAGGTATTCAATCACAGAAGAATTCAATGTTTCAGGTGTCGCAAACAAGACAAGAGATGGTTGGGTTATTTCAAATAAATTAAGTCCAAGAGATGAATTTCTTTTCCTTCATATTTAGATATTAATGAAATTCACATAGGTGCTCCCTTAACATATTCATTCATCCAGCACCAGTAAGTAAACAATCAAATATTGAATTCAGAAGACAAGCTAACATAAAAGGAAAGATATGAGATTTTACTTCATCTGTTTGTTTGTTTTTTTTAAACTTGGTTTCTGCTGGAATTGGATTATGGAGCTGGAAAGGGGGTGGGCTGATTTGTAAGGGGAATTGAGCACCACAAAATAAATTCTCACCTATTCATATTTAAATCACACCTAGGTGCTGCAGATAATCCATTTTAAGACAGTATGAACTCAAAATGAAGGTCCAGGACCCGTACATCTGAAATAAACACATTAGCGTATCCTCCGCGAAACGAGAAAGAGAGAAAGCGCAAGCCCCATCCCGGCGCCATTCCAGCTTTTATTTATGTAAACCCCTGAAAAATGTTGAACTGCTGAACGTGGTTGATTATTTTCCAAAAGGCATAAACACTCCCATCCATATTCATTAGGAATTTGAAGCCGTTTCTCCAATCAACATGTCATACGGATTCTCAGCCAAAGCGCCTTCCAGCAGTAGCACTGTTTAGCTGGATCAAGTAAACCTGATTTTGTTTCGACTTCTCCTCTCCATTCAAATGTCATTTCCTATCAGTCCCTCGTCTCGTGATGGTTGCGCTTACATGTCGGTTACTGATTCATTAATCCCCCGGAATGGCTTTTTGGGTGAACGCAGAGACTTAAGCTTTGAAGAGGGACAAGGTTTAGTGTGAAGATGAGCTGTGGGCGGCAGCAGAGCCAGACTCTAATGTGAGAAGAGAAATATAAGAAAGTGTGTGCAGGGATTTGTTTGTTTGTGTGTGTGTGTGTGTGTGTGTGTGTGTGTGTGTGTGTGTGTGTGTGTGTGTGTGTGTGTGTGTGTGTGTGTGTGTGTGTGTGTGTGTGTGTGTGTGTGTGTGTGTGTGTGGCTTCAACCCTCTAGTGAACTCAATGAGTGTAAAATCAAGTCAAGTACTTGTGGGATTGCGTCAGTATGCAGGTTTTTGGTGTTTGTGTGTGGGGGTATAAGTGTTTGGACATTTCATGCATCTCTTTTAGTTGCACACCTCCTCCAGAAACTCAACTTGCAGAAATGTTGAGAAAGTTGTAATGACAGTTAAAGACACAAATATATACATACAATACTTATTTTTTTGCACTATTGTACCTGTAGTTTTAATGTAAAAACGTTCTTGTTCTTTTAAAGCAGGTAATGTAACTACAGAACACTGTAAAAATTATGTTAATTGACAGTTTTTTGTGATTCACATGCGTTTTCTGTGTGTTTATAGTTATGAATTGCATTATGGAACTTCAATCTCTGTTCTGGTGACTTTTGATGTTGAAAAGTAAACTCTGCAATTTGACAGTGACTTTAATTTAATTATTCATTTGAAACAATATATATATATATATATATATATATATATATATATATATATATATATATATATATATAAATGCACTGTAAAAAAAATAATTATAATTTTTTTGGGGCAGCTGGGTTGACGGAAAAAAATTAAATAATGGCCATTAAATTACAGAAATCTACTGTAAAATAACAGCCTTTAAATTAAAGAAATTTACCGTAAATAACGGCCTTTAAACGACAAAATTTTACCGTAAAATAATGAACTTTAAATTACAGAAATTTACCGTAAAATAACGCCCTTTAAAGTACAATAATTTACTGTAAATAACAGCCTTTAAATTAAAAATATTTACCGTAAAAGAACAGCATTTAAATTACAAACATTTAAAGTAAAATAACGGCCTTTAAATTGCAAATATTTACCATAAAATAATGACCTTAAAATTACAAAAATTTACCATAAAATAATAACCTTTAAAATATAAAAAAATTGCCGTAAAATAACGGCCTTTAAATTACAAAAAACTATGTTGTGTTTATGATTATGAATTGCATTATGGAACTTCAATCTCTGTTCTGAAGACTTTTGATGTTGAAAAGTCAACTCTGGAGTTTGACAGTGACTTTAATTTTATTATTCATTTGAAACAATAATGCACTGTAAAAAAAAAAAAAAAAAAAAATATATATATATATATATATATATATATATATATATATATATATATATATATGTATATATATATATATATATATATATATATATATATATATATATATATATATATATATATATATATATATATATATATATATATATATTAAACATATACATATATTTTTTTTGGCAGCTGGGTTGACGGAAAAAAATAAACATTTTTTTTAAATTGCAGAAATTTACCGTAAAATAATGACCTTTAAATTATATATATATATATATATATATATATATATATATATATATATATATATATATATATATATATATATATATTCGTAGCATAATTTAAAAACACCAACCAAGACAATTTAGCAATTCTAACTATTAAAAATTTATAATTTATAGGTATTCTTAAAAGTGTAGTTAACTGCTTAAATTGAAACTATTATGTGCTCTGTGAATTCTTAAATGACTAAACTGACAGTTCACCCAAGATGTAAGTGAATTCTGTTCTGCAGTATATAAAAAATTATATATAAGTAATAATGTAGTTTCTATATGCGGTGCGCAAAATGACAATACACCGAGCAACCTGTGTTTATACTCACAGCAAAAATTCCAGTGTTAAATATACAGTGTGATTTTTTTGGTGTTGTTCAGTGTTAAAACTTGAGTACATTTTAATCCACGAGTGTGAAAACGCGTATATTTAAGAGTTTTTTTTTCAGTGTTAAACTTTTAACCCAATATGCAGTGTATTTCTCATTAGTGATGGGAAGTCCATTTTTTTTTTACTTGAACCGGTTCTTTAGGACAAACAGTGATCAAACCAGTATGTTTTACGAGTCTTGATGATATAATCAATTATATGATATAATAAATTAATTCTCATCAGAAGCAGTGAACTATATGCACATGCATATTCTATTAATATTAAATTGTTATTAAATGATCTTATTTTAATAAATCAATGTTTCATAAGATGATAATAGCATTAGCACAAAATAGTCCAAAGAATTAGTTTGGTTCAGACAACGGTCATGAGCTTGAATGTGTTCGGCCGCTTCAGGAGTCACAGCACTTCACGCATGCGCACAGTTTTAGCTCTTAGGTTCTTAAATCGGACGGGTCCGAAAGAAACCGCATTTCGTTCACGTAGCTCTCGGTTCAGTGTACTTGTGATCCAAAACAGCTGCAACCGGTTCTTAACTCGAGAACGAGGTTCGAGAACCGTTGCAGCTGTTTTAGAACCATCAGTACACTGAACGAGAACCTGTTTCTTTAGGATTTTTTAAGCCGATGAAGTGAAGCACGTTCATACGCTGTTCGAGTGACTAAATAATTTAACTTATTTATTTTTTAATCAGAGAAAGTGCCAGGCACGGTTAAAAAGCAAGGATTTTGAAGTAATTTGTGATTAGTGATTAATGGAGACTGTGAACAGTTTCAAACGATTCAGTTGGACTTGGTGAACTGATTCACTAGGACGATCCAGGTAAATTGATTGATTCGTTCGCGAATCGGACATCACTATTTCCCACGAGGCTCAGCTCCGCGGCTGTCTTTTCAGTTGGAGATCCCACGGAGGTTGGCTTGGAAGCTCCGAGTTCAGTGGTAAGTTTTAGCAGTTTTTTCTAAAGAAATGTTTGATACAACGATAATAAATACTCTAACGTTACAATTACATTTAGCAAATAGTTTAAATATTTGTAAATGTTTGTGAGAAGTGTCGCACGGCGTCGAAGCTAACGTTAATTCATTTGAGCATGTTGTAAGGCCATTGGCTTATTTCGCACGTGGACCCTAAACATATCGAAAAGATAAGTTAAATGGCTATGATTTCAGATTAATACAGTTTTAATCCTCTCGCGACGAAATATTTAACGTTATGTGTTTTAAAAATTAGTTTGTGACTATCACTGCGGGGTTTCCCGCCGTTGACTGCCCCTGAGGCAGCTGCATTTTGAAAATGCGCGTCCTTTAATGTTACACTTTGGTCGCACTTCGTTTTAAACGGCGAATTACAGCCTTTTTCCTTTTCTCTAACGATCCGTTCAACTGAATAACCCATATAACGTTAAGTTAGTGATGTCCGGCGTTGTGATGAAATATGTGACTCGTCGAAAATTGACCAGGTCGCGCTCTTCAGTAACATTTTCACTCGGGAACGTGCTTGTTTCATGCACGTGACTGTGAACGCGCAGACGTCTAAACCAAGCAAATAGCATCGAGCTGTGCTGTAAAGGATATTTTAAATTCTGGGATTCAGAAAACGGGTTTATGGAAAAACTTTAATGTGATATTTTGTTGTTGTCTGCTGGTAGACTGCTATAACTAAACATGAGTCGAAAAAATCCTATAGTTCATTACAAATGCCAATTACTGAGTTCAAATTACATGTGATACAGGTAGGATTAAGATAGAAGTGTTTTCCCTGTATAAACTTACTATAATGTTTAATAAATTGACATTTTGTGTCAAATTTATTTGTTTTCTAAAACATTGATGACCAGATATCTTTATACAGTTGGATGTCAATTGATTAGAATGTCATTAAAAAGGTGATTAATTTTACTAATACAAAATGTGACACTCAGTAATTAGCTTTTGTAATGAACTGTTTTTTTTTTTTCAACTCAATCTCACAACTAAATGTTTAGTTTTAGCAGTCTACCTGCAGACAACAACAAAATATCACGACTACATTAAAATTCTTCCATGAACCTGTTTTCTGAATCCCAGGATTTGAAACATTCTTTACAGCACCGCTCGACGCTATTTGCTTGATTTTTGTGTCTGCGCTTTCACAGTCACATGCATGAACGTCATGCACTTTGCCGAGTGAAAATTTTACTAAACGTCACACACGGGTCACAGTTTTCAACAAGTCACAGATTTCGGCACAACACCGGTTTATCAATATGTGTTCTTTTGAATCACACTGTAAGCCTAATCAAACGAAAACTTTTTTTTTTTTTCTTTAGCTACAATGCTCTTCAAAGTCATTTATGGAGGCAAAAAGAAGTTGATTAAGGTAGATGAAGTTGATTACAGCAGTCTAATAAAAAAAGGTAAGTTCTTAAATTATTGACTCCATTTTTGTTTTGACTGTTGCTGCAGGTGGAATGTCTTTTTTCAATTAATGTTATTTCTTTTAATACGTCAAGTCAAGAAGAAATTTTCCATCGAGCAAAAGGATCTGGTTTTGCAAGATGACACCGGTGTGGAGGTAGATGAAGATGTTTTCACTGACGTGCTGGAGGAGAGATCGCGTGATATACTTTGGAGAGTCATTGACCAAGATTCAGGCAAGTTTCTGTATGCAGGGCTTTCTGGTCCCATGCATTCAATGTTTAATAAACCACATCTGTTTGCCTTTTTTTCTAACTTTATAACAGGGCTCGAAATTAACCTTTTTGCTTGGTAGCACCGGTGCTCCTAATTTAGGCGCATCAGCCAAAATTTAGTCGCACCCACCAATTATGAGCACCGTTACTACAAGTTTTATACAAACATATTTATTGCATTTGAAATCAACACTAATCAAACTAACAAGCAAAAAAAAAAATTAATAGATATGCAAGCGTAAGGAAAATATGTCTCAACGAAATCCAGTTATCACAAGAAAATACATTTTTATAACATAACTGAGTGACCAAAAGCATACACGGAGCGATCACTGGCCCTGCACGCACTGCTTGAATGAATCTGTTAATGGTATAACTGTGCTGTTCTCACAAGTGCTGTCTGATATTGCACTGATGCTTTTGACACTTACTGTACCTTATTATATGCATACGTCATGTTAATAGCAATACTGGTCTTTTTAGGAGTAGCGATGTTAGTTTACTCAGTGCAAGCCCGTTTGCGATGTTGTACGTGGTGTTAAATTTGACATATAGCTGCCCCTTGCATGGCGGACAGCATCTGGCGATTTATATGAAGGATTAAACAGAAGCTGTCGTGCTATATGTGGCAAACAGTTACCTGAAAACTCCATCCCACAGACTTTTCATAACGGACTTGAAGCCAATGGAAGTCTTCTACTCTTGGAAAAGTGTAGATGGTGGATTAACATTCAGCACATAGTCACTAGTAAGATGTGTCATTTATAACTTTAGATGCCATGGTTTCTAAAACAAAATCTGCCAGTGTTATCTTCATTCTCATCTTCAGCGCTTTACAGTTTTTCACGGTAGTAGCTCTCTCATCCGACGCCAGAAGGCAAGGCGCTGACTGAGTGATTGACAGCTGATATTAACCAATCATTCGCATTCAGTGCTAGAGCAGTGGTGGGCCAATAAGAAGAGCGTAAAGGTGGGGCAAGCATTACGGACTTGGCTTTGTTTACTGCAGCAAGTTGACATGACAATTGTTTTAAACCATTTCTGTGTGCTGCGTTTCAAGTGCAGACAAAGAGCTTAGAGATGCATTCTGCGTGAATGTCTCCCGAATCCGTGCATGTGATGAACATTTTGCAGTAAAAACTGGTCGCACACAACAATTTTAAGCACTCGCAGAATTCCTCCCAAATATATTTTAAGGTTGCATAGATAAAATTTAGGCCGCATATGCGACCAAAATGGTCGCAATTTCGAGCCCTGTTATAATTATTTAAACTGGCCTCATATGTGGCGACAAGCTACAGTTCCATTAAAACGATGTCAGATAACTTGTGCTTAAATTGTGAAATTGTTTTATCTAAAAATGTGTAAATGCTTAGTTATTCAATCATTCATGACTGAAATGTACTACTAAATTTAATATTTAAAAGTAAATCCTATTACTAAAATCAAATTAATGTATCTTTTTCATATTAATCTTCTGGGTTTTTCCTACATTGTGAAGCCTTATTTCATCAGTTTTGTAAGTGAACTGGTGACTGCACTTGTGACTGAGGGAGCGAGCAGCATCTTAAATACTGTTTTTGCTCTCTCTTGAGTCAAAAACAACTGATAGCCTACTATATTCGCAAGTTTGAAAGACCAATTCCATGTTTTATGTGATGCAAAGTTGTATGCTGAAAATCTCTGACATTTTGGTTTTGTGATGTTAAACATTAAGAAGTTTGGCTTAGGGCAAATCTAATTTTAAAATTGCTTGGCACATCATTAGAATGCAGTACATATAACATGCTTTTTAATATTATTATTACTATTACTTTCAGAATGCACAGTCCTCGATTCTTGTTGCTCCCACTCAGACACACTAGTTCTCACCCCAAACCACACTGAAACTGATGACCGTGCTGGGCCAAGCATGAAGAGACCTCGTTTTGATGAAGCTTTTGAGGCTAAGCAGGTAATTTTTAAATTTCATGATGTACTAGTTGAAGTGTTTGGCAGTTTTTTTCACATTTTTTTATTATGCGGACATTTTATTACTTTGTTTTTATTGTAGTTTGTCAGTGAAATTTTGAAAGAAAAGGCAGGTGGACTTGCCGTTTTGGCCGAATATAATGAACATGGGAAAACTCACAGATTCAACCCGGCGACAGTTAGTCAACATCGTTGTTGCATACATAACTGAAAAAGAAGGGTAGGTTTCAATCTAAAAATCATTGATACAATTTTTGTAATCAAACTGTTTTAGTGTTTTAACTTATTTTTCTTGTTCTTATAGTCGTGTCCCTTCCAAAGAAACAAAAACACGCTGTGCCTTGGGAATTGTAACTCTTTGCCCATCACTGAAGGATCCATACTCAAGAACTGGATATGTAAGAATTTAAAACTTATTATTATTCTACTGTACCTTATAGAAACATATTTTAGATTTTGTGGAACCTTGTTACATTTCTAGTTCCCCTAATTGAATTAAATAAATTTTGTTGTATTCTTCATCAGTATTTTTTTAGTCTAGTGTAGTGACATGATCAGAAATTTTAAATGTTTGCATTTGATCTTATCAGCAGTCATTTTGTTTTTATTTAAGGAACATTTCTATGACCCCAAGAGCAATCAAGGATACATATCATGGCGTCTGAAAACAGTTTCACGCCGAAGCAAAAGCCAGAGCACAAGAAATGCCAGGTCAAGTGCAGCATCGGATGATGAAGGCAACGGAGGACCAACAGCTAACAGAGCCAACTGGAACTATTTGGAAAAGCAGCTCGATGGCGACCAATGCAAAGAAGCCATATCATTTATGAGTCATTGTGCTGACAAGGACCAGATTTTTGAGAAGATGAAATTAACATTCAAGCACAGACAGCAGCTTATTCATGATGCAGAGAAGTCCAGCACAGCTCTTTCAGTTTTTCCAAGATTTCTCGACACAAAGGGATTGGTAAGAGAAAGAGACAGATAATAGTATTTGGTTGAGATAAAATTAGGTAATATGCAAAAAGCATGGTGTGAATTTTTGTTATGTTTGTAATTGTTTTACAGGTTCTTCAAGACTTTGACATCAAATTTGGAACTGAAACCGCTTCCAGACTACTAGAACAATGGGACACTTTAAAGCCAAAGATCATCGCAGAGGCGAAAACGCTTAATTCAAACTTGTACCTAAACAGCCTGCTTGCAGCTGGCACTGGACAGAACCTGGAATGTGAATGGCAAGGTATTAAATGGTTTGTTATTTGTAAGTTTTTGGTTATTGTATTTGTTGTTGATCTACATGCTCTCTTTGTTCTTGCTTGCAGGATGGGACAGTGACATGTCCTGTCTTTTACTACTGGCTTTCCTTTTGCCACCTTCAGCAGGTGGTAGAAACAATTCAACAAAGATCAGCATTAAGGTGGCAATGGATCATGTTGTGCAGTTTCACAAGGTTTGCATGGAAACATTAGTGAGCTGTATTGTAGGTTACTTGTTTGTAAGAAAATCTGTTTTTCACCTGTTTCAGGCTTGTTGCAGTCTAACTGAATATGTTGAGAAGACTGAAGGCCTGCAACCACATCTCCTTGCAGTTGGCTCTGCAAAGAATGCCATTCATGAGTTCTACATTGTTCTGGATGGAAAACTTCTACCATGTCAGGCAAAGTCATCCCTTTCTGCTTTTGACGAACTGTTTAAAGCGTATTTTGTTTTTAGTGTGTCATACCCCCACTCCTTAAATGCAATGTTTACATTTGTTCAGACAACAATCTACAAGATTGGTTGTGGCACAGTTCGTGAAACCCCAAGGGTAAAGGACCTACGAGCCAAACTTCTGAATTAGCTCTCTTGACTGACTGAAAATGTTCCGCTGTTTTGCTTGTAAAGCGGTACATTTAACAATTAATGACCTCATTCGTCATCTAAAACTCATTCATGCTTATTATCCTGGGAAAAAATTGAACTTGAAATGTGCACAGAACAATTGCAAGCATAGCTTCATGACTTATGCCGGATTTCGAAAACACTTGAGTAGTGTTCATAGACATGAATTTCTAGACCAAGCAGAGACTGAAAATCAGACTGAAGATACTGAACCGTCACAATTAAATAATCATAATGAACAACAACCTGAGACACCACTCGGTGATAAAAGGAGGGTGATTGACACTCAAGAAATGTGTGCATCTATTGTTGCTAGATTGCAAAATAGTGGAGTAGCAACCAGTGTTGTAACTTCTGTAATATCGGACATGGAGGAACTGGTCCATGAAATACATTCTGATATTAAAAGTAAAGTAATGAATTTACTTCCAGCAAAGGATTTTGCAACACCATCCCAGGTAGATGACTGTTTTAGTAGTCTGAATAATCCATTTACAAATCTAAACACAGAACACAAATGGAAAAAATATTTCAAAGACAAATGGGCTGTCGTCGATCCTACTGAGATAAAGCTAGGTGTACGATTTGACAGTAGATTGAATCGAGTGACGAGGACTTATGATCAAGTTCCTGTAATCGACAAGTTCATTTACATTCCCCTTTTGAACACATTGCAGTTTATATTTAGGAATTCGGATATATGTAAACATATGACAAGTCCAAGTGCGAGTACATCTGTCTATAAAGATTTTTGTGATGGGGATTATTTTAAAAACCACCCACTTTACAGTAAACATAAAAATGCACTTCAGATACAGTTATACTATGATGATTTTGAATCTGCTAATCCGCTGGGCTCGAAGCAAGGCATTCATAAAATTGGAGTAATTTACTTTATTCTCAGGAACTTTCCACCCAAAATGAATTCAAGCTTAATGAACATACATTTATTGTCATTATTCTATGCACAGGATATTAAAAACTATGGATTTGATGCAATTTTGCGGCCCCTTGTTGAAGATTTAAAAGTCCTTGAAAGTTCTGGCATTCCAGTTCCTTTCTCCAAAGATCCCTTGTTTGGCACTATTGCACAGGTTACTGGCGACAACTTGGGAATGCACACAATTCTTGGTTTTATGGAATCTTTTAGTGCCCTTTACTTTTGTCGGTTCTGTTTAGTAGACAAAAAAACATCTCAGTCTGTTTTCAGTGAAGACGACACTAATATTACATTAAGAAACAAAGCGTTACAAGAACAGCACTATGCAGATTTGGTAGCTGACCCTAGCATTACTTCATCTTTTGGGGTTAAGCGTACTTGTCTATTTAATGACTTAAAATACTTTCATATTTGTGACAACTACTCCCCTGATATAATGCACGACATCCTCGAGGGTGTTGGTCAGTATGAAATGAAGTTACTTCTTGAATATCTTTCTGGCATTATACCAAGACAAGACGTATGTAACAGAATCTATTCTTTCAATTATGGCTTTCTTGAAAGAAAAAACCGACCCACTAGATTAAATCTAGAGCAGACAGCTAATTCTATAGGTCTAAATGCCATTCAGACATTCTGTTTAATACGGAACATTCCTCTGATATTTGGAGACCTCATTGAAGAGGAAAATAATTACTGGCGTTTATTACTATTGTTGTTACAGATCATCAACATAGTGTTTTCTCCTGTGATAACAGAAGGCATGACCTACTATCTGAAACATCTAATTTTAGAACATCATAGTCTTTTTAAAGAGCTATATCCACAAAAGTCTTTGATTCCCAAGCATCATTTTATGCTACATTATCCACATTGTATACGCAAAATTGGTCCATTAGTACATGTATGGTCGATGCGTTGTGAAGCGAAACACAAGTTTTTTAAAAACAGCATAAAAAATTTTAAAAACCTCACCAAGTCTTTTGCTATAAAACACCAATATGCAATTGCGTATCATTGGGAAAGTTTACCCGTTAAAAATGTTGAATATGGACCTTTAAAAACTCTAGACCTTGATGATTTGCCATATCGTGACATTATTCTTAAAATGTATCCACATTTTTTGGACCGTGAGATCACAGTAACTTCATGGCTGAAATATTCAGGAACGGAATATCGTCATGATCTACTGGTGTTCAGTAAAATGGAGAAGGACTTACCAATTTTCAGTAAAATATGTGAAATTATTTTCATAGAGGACCAAAACCTTTTGGTAACTAAAGACTTTGAAACACTTGGATTTGTTGAGCATCTTCATGCATACCATGTAAGAGAAAATAACACTTTTGGTTTGTCAAGAGTTGAGGATCTTCCTTTTTTCAGACCATTTGACTTACAGGCATCATATGGATTTGAAGAACCATATTTGTATATTGTTCCAGTGCATTGTTTTGTGCACGAAAATATTTAATTAGCTTGCACTAATTTCTGATTGTTTAGCACATAAGCTGAATGTATTTACAGATTTTATATTGAAGTCAGAATTGTGAGTTTTTAGCTTGTTCCTTTTTTTGTGGCAGAAATGAGCTTAGTTGCTTCTATGGGCACTTTCATGTTTGCACTTTATGAAATAAGTATATGTTGTTTCAGGTAACCTCAGGTTTATGAGTTTTCTACGAGTTACAAAACAACAAGTTATATGATTTCTATGAGTTACAAAAAACGAGTTATGATATTTCTATGAGTTACAAAATGAGTTATATGATATTTCTATGACTTGCAAAACAAGGAGTTTTTAAACAATGGTCTTTTTTATTGCGCATGTGTTAATTCTATTTTCTTGCACTTGTGGAAACAGATTTTCTAAAGTTTGTTAAAAAAAATTGAAATATGTCGTTGCATTTTTAAATGCAGAGTTGAATGTATTGAAAATATTTCTAAAGTTTAATGAACATTTAATAAACAATTTTCAACATATTTGATCACTGTTATCTGTCACACCCACCAATTGATAATTAGGAAATAAAGGTAATATATTGACACTTTAAAGGGTACCACGCACTCCAGTTTGATGTTAAAATAAACTCTTACAGTGTTAAAATGAACACTGAGTAATGTACACATTTTATATATTAACACTTTGAAGGGTAGCAAACACTCTAGTTTGATGTTAGAATAAACTCTTACGGTGTTAAAATGAACACTGAGTAATGTACAAATTTTATACATTAACACTTAGGAGGGTAACAACCACTCCGGTTTGATGTTAAAATAAACTCTTACAGTGTTAAAATGAACACTGAGTAATGTACACATTTTATATATTAACACTTTGAAGGGTAGCAAACACTCTAGTTTGATGTAAGAATAAACTCTTACGGTGTTAAAATGAACACTGAGTAATGTACAAATTTTATATATTAACACTTTGGAGGGTAACAACCACTCCGGTTTGATGTTAGAATAAACTCTTATGGTGTTAAAATAAACTCTTTGAGTAATGTACAAATTTTACACTTTAGAAAGTGTTATTTTAACTCCAAAATGGAGGGAGTCATATGTACACCCAAGGAGTGTTAAATTAAACTCAAATTGAGTTAAATGTACACTCATTTTTTTGCTGTGCTGGATGAATGTCACTTGTATGAACTGACTCAAGTGCTACTGCTAATTTAGTTGCATCTTGTCTTTCCATGTTGTTTTTTCACAACATACATTAGAAGCTGCTGGCATGACTGACCTGGACTGAATTGACATGCTATCAAAATAACAGTGAAGCTTTTGTACCTAAAGAGTCAAAATGAGTAGTTTAAACACACATATTAATACCTAAAGTGTACAAAAGTACATCTTTTGAAAAGATACCTCCCTAGTGGCAGCTATTGTACCTTTATTTCTGAGAGTGCATACATACATGTACTCAATATAGTAATTACAATAACCAGGACCCAGTTACTGGGTAATAGATAGGCACTAACTCTGAACCTGCCCCTAAACCTTAAATTCTGCCCCGAACTTATAATATTATCAGTACATACCAGGTACTGTAAGTACAGTTTGTAATGTACTCATGCATGCACATACTGCAAAATAAAGTGCAACCAAAATGTCACCAGACTTTAGGTTAATAATTAGAAAATTACAAACATTCAAACAAACATTCAAAATATTAATTCTAGTCCAAAAATAAATACATTGGATTTATATTTGTGCCTTGGCAAATCTGACCACAGTTTGAGACATTTGTTAAGTGGGAATATGGTTTTGTTGAGGGTCTCAAGTCATCCCAGCTCATAATGTGGGCAGAACAATAAAGACCAAAAAAAAATAAATAAAAAAAAGCCATGTGCATCAAGAGTATAAAGAAGGATAGGCTGAAAACAGTTACTTTAGTTGTAATGGCTGACCTTTCTCCAAAGCAGCACCCATGCATTTTTATGCACAAGCATAAATAGCTGAGCTACATAACAATTAAGGTAACCTTTCTGTTTGAATAAGAGGCAATTTCTCAGCATGCTGGAATTACATGAATGATGAATTATTTTTGTGTTGGAGAGCAGAGATGTGGAGAAAGGGATGAGATAAGAGTAAGAGTGTCGAGTAAAAAAGAAAAAGGAGGGACAGTCATGCTTTTTTACTGTAAATCCCAGCTATAAGGCCTTAAAATTTGGAAGGCAAAACCAAGGTAGATGCACATGATCTCTTGTGCTGTTTTTTTTAGGTCTCATTGGGATTCATTAATGCGCGTCCCGGCAGCAGTCTCACTTGCACCGTACATTCGGCTGGGTTAGCGCTCATCCCCAAATTACATTTAATTGGACAATTACTCAAACTCAGAAAACCTCCCCACAAGAAGCCAACAAGGCTGCTAATAAACACCTTGTCTTCTCAATAAAAACAAGGAAGTCATTTACCTGACCCAAGAGGCACAATTTTTATCTGTGCTAAATTTATTTTCAAAATAATTGCGGTGCGCGGCGTGAGGAAGAATATTAAAAAGGCGGCTATGCGAAGGAAGAGTAATGCAGGCCAACCCCAGGCCTGCTGTGCAGCCCTCTCCCCTGGGAGAAAGGCTCATTTGTTCCCAAGATAAGAGCATTTCACACACTCACACACACACACACACACACACACACACTCGCACAACTATAATATTATTGCTGTCATGGCATAATGAAATAATTACTGGTTTGCCCATGTATGCTAAGACGCAAACGCGCACACACTTACTCATCTCCAATCCCCCCCTGCCCCAAACCCCCCACACCGAACAAAACTACTTTGTGTTTTCATATGAGATTGTTAATTAAAGACTGCTGGTGGAGGATGTCCGTATTGGCCACATTATTCCTTTAGAATGAGCAGTGGTTGTTGAACAGTGTAAAATGCCTCAGGACTCGTCGCGAAGATTTCACACAGGGGGCTTGCAAAGTTCAACAGTAGGTATTCGGAGGGAAAAAGTGACCACTGAAAGTTTTTGGCACTCTGTCGTATCTTAGCACTGGAGATTCTTGAGAATTGCTCACTTCTGTCACTGCTAAACCTCCTAGATACGGACACTGAAAATGGATATAGTGCTCGCTTTTTTACTTTTATCTAGCAGGAAATGCATTGCCTTCAGCAAGTAATGATTTGTGCTGCAGCACCAAGGGACATCAATGAAATTCACAGGGTCCGGGGACAGCATTTGTTTGGTCTGGGCCCAAATGTATTTTTTTCAAACATACTGTTCAAGACATTGTTAAAATAATGTAATGAAAATACCCTGTAATGCATGTATTTAGAAAATGCTCATCTCTAGTTCTTGGTTTTCCTGTTACAAACATGTACGTTGTGGAACTCGTAATGTTTTTCTGTGAAATGTGACATTTTAGATGTTCATAAGCTGTTTTATCTGTCCATGGATGAAAAACATTTTGATTAATTGAATTAGATGCAAATAAGATATGTTATTTGATTCCTTAAAATAACTTCTGATGTTCCTTTGTGGTTTTTATGAAGAAGTGAAGCATCTTCATGTCAGACTTCAAGCTCTCGGTAACTGATACCATGGGGCTATTTACACATGGTTAGTGTGTATTTTTATATAATGTTATATGTAGGCCCACACAAATCTGTGTGCACAGAAATCTGCAGATTTGTAGCCCGTCATCAGTTTATGAATTTACTTGTGTAAATGGGTGTACATTTATATTTATTCCGTTTTTACATTCATTTCACTAATATTATTGTGATATAATAATAGTAATAATAAAATGTTCATATGATTTATTTACATCACAGTTTTTAAAGTAACATGTTCTGTCTTTTATTCATTCATTCATTTTCTTGTCAGCTTAGTCCCTTTATTAATCCGGGGTCACCACAGCGGAATGAACCGCCAACTTATCCAGCAAGTTTTAACGCAGCAGATGCCCTTCCAGCCGCAACCCCTCTCTGGGAATCATCCACACACTCGTTCACACACACTACGGACAATTTAGCCTACTTAATTCACCTGTACTACATGTCTTTGGACTGTGGGGGAAACCAGATCACCTGGAGGAAACCCACACGAAGGCAGGGAGAACATGCAAACTCCACACAGAAACGCCCACTGAGCCCACTAGCACCACAAGCCTGAATAATACACTAACAAGCAGTGCGGTGTGTGACTGGATCTCCTGCTATTGACTCAAGGCCACACACAGCTCTGTTTCTCTCACACTGTTTCTCCTTTTTCTGTTTGCCCTCCACTTTTCCCCAAAGCTCTCAGGCCGCAGACCAGGCCTTTTCACATCTCTGAGCTGTAGTGAGAGAACTGCGGGATGAATAAATAATCTTCTGACCTCACACATTCAGGGACAGCGGTGTAACACCTAAACTGACAAGAGTTCATCCAAATGCCACTCCCTGGTGAAAGAGAAACAGAGAGAGAAAGTCCAGCCCAGGAGAGTTAGATTGTGACAAATGGTGTGGAAAAAACAACAGCGGCAGCAGTCTGAGGGGAAGACAAGAGTAAAACTCACAAATAATTAACTGGGTAAATATTGGAGAGCGGACTGACTAATTACCTCACACGTCTGGCTGCTCTCTCATTACTGTTCTTGTCAGAGTTTAACCCTCATGCTGCCGGCTCACCGTTCACACAGATACATGCTCTGCGCAAAATAATAGGGTCGCCTTTATGGGGGATCATTGACCACAAGTGGTGCTGGAAATATCTCCAGGCTGTGGATATGTGTTCAAAGCCTTATTTTCTTATTCCGGTGAGGACATACTGGTGAATTGGGGTTTAGATACAGATTTTAATATAAACGATTGAATAATACAATAGGAAAGATTTTAACACAAAATAGTGGTGATGCACTGATATTATAATATTGGCTGATACTAAATGATCGATTAGTAGTTTTGGATTTTTATAATTACATGGATGATACTATTGGTTTTTAAGGCTTCGGTGAGTTTTAATGTAATTTTGCTTTCACAATTCACATACTGTATACATAATCTAAAAAACATATTCATTTTTATTTTCAGACTGGCTAAAGGTTTATAAAAATTAGTTTTCTTTTCTAAATCCAGTAAACCCCCTGATATATAATGCATTGTTAAAGCAATAAAGTAGTGCATATTTTACTAGAATATATAAAACCAAAAAGTCAATAATAATAAAAAAATAATAAAAAATATAATAATAATAATAATAATTATTATTATTATTATTATTATTATTATTATTATTATTATTATTATTATTATTATCATCATCATATTAACTTATCATTATTAATATTCTTTTTATTATTTAATATTATTGATATTATTATTATTATTATTATTATTATTATTACCTTTAATATTATTATAATTAATATTTATTCTTCTTATTGTTGTTGTTGTTGTTGTAGTTGTTGTTATTATTATTATTATTATTATGCTGATGTATTATTTTTTATTATGTATTATTTAATACATATTATTACGTATTGAATTACAGGATTTATATTTATTTTTGTTATTATTTATTTGTTTACCCAGAGAACTGCATTGTATTTTGAAACATTCTATAGCTTACATGCCAGCTTTTAATTCAACAAAAATCATTTTTTAAATACTTCATGAATCTCTAGGTCAATTTTTAAAAAATGAAAATAAATACAGTAAATGATGTGGCATTCAGCCTAAAAAGTATGTGTATATTAGTTTGTTTTTTTTTTTTTTTCAAAAAAGTCATGTTCAACCATTTTTAACATATGCAATAATCCTGCCTTTAATAAATGTGATATAATACATCAAACCGGACATGTGTGAGGCAGGATGATGTTCCAGTGCTCTTTCACACACACAGACAGGCATTTCTCCAATAATCTCCAGGCCACTGGCTAATGACAGCAGCTGTGAGCCAAGCATGCACCACTTCCAAAGCTGATTCAAGTTTAACGAGCCACTCTAGAATAGTATTGATTCAAATCTGGGTTTGACAGGAGACTCTCAGAATGTGTGTTTAATGGCTAAGGACTTGGGATACTGAGTAAAGCATCTTAAAGGAGAACGCATTTAACAGGGGGGTTGTGTCTCATTTGTGATTGAGGTGGTCTGTCGTCTTCGTACAGGGTGAGGGGAGTTTAAACTTATACCATGTTTTTTTCCTTTCATTTTATCTTGTTCGCTCTTCACATCCCTTTATTTTAGGCCATGCATTTCTATTTTGAACAAGTGATTGCATGATCATTGCATGAATGTATAAGTTTCTGATTTCCACAATTCTGTTTAATATACATGCTTTTGACCAAGGGCATGTGTACTTTTTGATTTTATTTCATTTAACACACACACACACACACACACACACACACACACACATACAGTATGTATTGGTTATTTATTATTGATGCAAACAAGTATATATACAGTACACACAACAGTTCTTCCTAATCCTCAAACCTGATTGGTGGACAACCATGCAATATTCTACTAGTATTAGCACTGTTCCAGCCTCTTCTGCATCTCTGCCTACAACAAGTGCCAAGTAGAGGACTAATCCCACTATAGTTTGACTAAAACTGTGACTGTTGGACCACATAATGTATTTTTGAGCCTTTTTTAAAGAGAAAATGTAGTTATTTTGAAAAATATAAGGCTTATTTATAGAAATAGCGCCTGTTTCAAATGTGTTGGTGACTGTTCAACCTCTCATTGCTCGCTGAGAGCACTCCTCTTATGTCTACTTGTTCAGGAGTATAATGTTTTATGCTTTATTGTGAAATATATTATGTTTTGGGTATATCTAAAGGAAATATGTGGTTGCAATCATCTGTTATTTGTGAATATAAAATTAGATTCGACTGCAAGGTTAAAAGGATTGTTCAACCAAAAATAAACCAGTTTGATTTTTATTTATTTATTATTTCTTCTGTTAAACATAAAGGGAGTTATTTTGAGGAATGTTGGAAACCTGGAGCCTTTATACAGATATATTCCTCTGAGGTTCCTCCTCCTAATCACTAGATGGCTAACATTGTTGGGCTTTCATTACATTTGCCAAAAAAAGCCTGTTACTGATTACATACAGTGCTGTTACCTATTAGCTTAGACTATAACAATTTCCACATGTTCTATATATTTGCCAAATCTTGTTTTGTCCCAGACCTTTTTTCATTGTGAACTACCTTATAATTTTTATCCTATAACACCCCATTCCTGTTCCTTTGCCACCTGCCTTTGTATTCGTGCTTCGCTCCAATTTTTGTGATTGTTCTCTGTCTTAACTGAATTTCTGCCCTTTCAATACCTTGCAGTGTGTTTGACCATTGTTTCTCTGACTATGTTTACTAGTAAAGTTGCTTATTGCTTACTAGTAAAGTTGCTTTAATTATCCCAATCAGAGTGACACTTTATTACAGTGTGAAAAATGGCAACTTTGTAATGACAGCTATAATGACATAACTTATTTTAAGCTTAAAAGTAGCTTTCTGGGGGAAAATCCAATTTAATTTTACTTAAGAGTCTCACAGTGGTCTGAAAGCATAACATAACTCAGGCAGCATACATTCGTAGTATGGATGGCTTTTGCCAATTAAAATGTTCATCTTTCTTTTGGCGGCATTTTGACCTCTTTTCAATGAGGTGTTAATTGAAATGGACGTGGGCGGATCGTAACACAGCTCTCAACACAACAGGGTCAGGTGAGGTAACCTACTGTTATTTATTGTGGAACGAGGGACTATGGGACTATAAGCATCCTCAACCTTGCTTGTAAGTCTATTATGGCAACATGCTACTCTTGATTCCTGTTGAATATTTATTGAAACCGCAAAATTAGAACCATTAAACAAGACCTCAGCATAATAAACACAGCTAATTGCATGCATGCATTAACAAATGTATGCTTGCTTGCGCACAAACATACGCAGATGTGCTCGCACACTAGGATATTGTGAACAGTTCATTAAAGAAATTGAAAAAAGTCTCATGGGTGAGCCTGCTTCCAGGTCTAATTAGACAAAGTATTAAGTTATATTGTAATAATGTAAATCTAGACACAGCATACTTTTCCCCCAAGGGTGTCTCTGTCAGACCTCTGCTGATGATATGCAAGTGGACAGGACACTCCACACTCCCACATGTTGTGATTTTAGCCCACCCTAACCTGACTAGCTATGTTTTCAAATATATTTTTATGTATTTCGTGATAGTTGCATACAAAAATGCTGAATAGTAATGCACAATAAATCTTAAAATGTGCATTAAATGGTATCAAAAATCCTGTGCATTAAAAATCCATTTAACCTCCTAGGGCTTAGTGGCCACATACATGGACAGCACATTTTAGCTCGTAAGTGGCTATTGAAAATAGTTTTAATGTTTTATATTTTGTTACAGATATGCAGTGTCATACTGCAACTGTTTTGCAACACATGAAATGTCCCAAACACTATTTTTAACTGTCCAAAATGTGCAAAAAAAAATGTTGTTATTAATCTCTGATAGTCAAAACATGTTCAAAAATATTATATATTATAAATGCATTAAAAAAGTCAGGAAAAAGTGTTTTATGTAAATTCTAACCACGAGTCCAGATGTATGGACATCATTTTTTCTCTCAAAGTACATCATATCAAAAGATGATACTGTCCAATAAGCCCAAATAGCAAAGAGGAAAAAAAATGCCTGTAAAAACACATTGGGCCTTAAGAGGGTAAAACACACACAATTAAAAGTAAACATATTTATTGAATAGAAATCTTAATGCTAAACTAGTAAAAATTATATATTTATATATATATATATATATATATATATATATATATATATATATATATATATATATATATATATATATATATATATATATATATATATATATATCAGAAATAATAATAACAACAACATCAACAACAATGTGATTGTGCCAGATCAAATAACAATATTACTACAATGGCTAGAATGTCTCATTGAACACCATCTTAAATGTTGGTTTAGGAACATTAAGATATTTTAAGCCCAATTTTGGGCCTGGTTGCACTCCTTGATGACCCAAGGAAAGTCACTGAAATTGAGGCTTGTTGTAACTGACATTTAGTCTTCAATTGTGTGGTGTCATTTTAATTTTAGTGCTCTGGGCCTCTTTAATCCTCAAAAATCATTGATATTTACTACTCAGAATATCAAGCTGATGGGGTACCGGGATGCGATCAAACTTCACCAACCAGGCGTTGTGTGCTTTTAAAACTGCAACATGACAGCCACAAACCTCTCATGTCTGTAGCCCCGTCTACAGCATCTTCTCAGCCAAGATGTCACCCACATTCTGCTTCGCTTTTTTTGTTTTTAGCTGTAAAACAGAAAGCTCACCAGGAGAGCCAGTTGACAACACTGATCATGTTTCATATGTGCTTTTCTACTGAAGTCATGTATGATGATGCAAGTTTGTGTGAGATCTCATGTCTGTGGAGTTACCACTGTGTAATTGTTTGTGCAGTCTGCATGTGTGTGGTCTTGTGTTCTGGACAAATTGCCTTGCGTGTGTTTTTGGAGAATTAAAATGATCAAATGTTACTGGTTTTCTGTGGTTTTGTATCAATTGAAACCTTTTGATGGGTGCTAATTTATACGTTATGGGGTCCTGAAAATTAGCTTGTATTATTACAGTAAGCCAAAAAAATGTTTCTTTACTCTCAGACATCAACAGCTACTGGCTTGGCCTGGCCTGCAGAAATAATTTGTTGACAGAAAACATTTTAGTTATTGTTGTGAACCGGGATCATTTGGTAACTTTGCCCTCTGTTGTCAAAGGATTTTTAAATCCCTTACAAAAATTCATCTTGCTGTACATTTTAGGAACTAATATGTACCAATATGAACCCTTTACAAATGTGTACAAATGCTTTGTCTCATTTTGTTTAATGCTCATTGAGAAAGTCTTTCATTACAATGATTATACAATATGTCTATAACGTCAGGCTTTTTGAAAAAAAAATCCCAATCATGATTATTAATATCAATATTGTAATCACCGTTATTTAAAAACTTTTATGAGTGGGTCATAACCTTTTTTTTATTTTTTTTATTGTATTTAAAGATATATACAGACATGGACAAAATTGTTGGTACTCTTCCACTGAAGAAACGTATGAAACTACAGTGGTCACTGAAATAATTTGACTAAAAAAGTAATGATAAATAAAAAATTACCGAAAAAAACTATTGAAAGTAAGATTTTGCTTTCGAATTGTGGTTCAACAGAAGCATTAAAGAGGCGAACTAATGAAACTGGCCTGGACAAAACTGAAGGGTGCCAACAATTTTGTCTGTAAAAGAGGTATCTATTATACTTATTAGAGATCATAATATCTTACAAATTTTAGAATGAGATTTGTTTCTTATTACAGCTAAAGTCCTCCAGTTGTTTTTGTCCAGTTGGCAGCAGGAATATAGCTGCTGTCAGTTTAAGTGCAACACGCATCTAATTTACTGTTACATATGCAATTATATTCTCAACTGTTTGTTAATTTATTACATAACAAACAAGGCTTTATGTTAATAATCACTGGTTTTGATCCTTTTCTTTTCCAAATATTTGACCATAAGTAGGGAAAAAAATATTAAAATACATAATTTTATTTTTTATTTTTATTGTTTATATTATTTTAAGAAAAGATAAAAGATAATATTACATTATATTTATTTAGAATATTTATTTGAATTATTGAAAAGTTATCTATTGTATCCAGTGTTGGGGAGGTTACTTTGAAAATGTCAAAGACTACAGATTAAATTCGCCTATTTAAAATGTAATAAGTAGTGTACCTTTTGAATTACTTTATAAAAGTAATTGATTACATCTGATTAATTTTTAATTACTTTTAAGTTTCTAATAGACATTTTAAACTAAATCATTTTCAAGCATTTATACCATGCAGGTGTGACCTTACAGTAGCACCCTGTTTATTGTTAGAATTTCAAAATCTTTCATCACTTCAATGAAGATTATATTAATTTAATTTTAAGTACAGCCACCACAAAACCAGACCTTATAAAAAAAATAGTTTACTGTTGTTACACAATCTAAATTAGTTAGTTAGTTAGTTAGTTATGCAGGGTGAATTTTGTGGCATTTGCAATAAAATAAAATACATCTAAGCTATTTTTGCAATTTTCATTTTTAAATCGAAGCAACTTAAATCCAAGTCAATCACATCTTAGTAATCAATAAACCTGTCAATGAAACATATGAGGCACAATTGTTCAGTTCAGTTATTTACTGCAAACAAAAATGCTGTGCTAAACAGAAACAAATTATAGTATATAACAACAATAACAAAAAATCAAATAAAACCAGTTGTTACACATTTAAAATACTTATAGTAAAGGGAAAGATTTAGAAATAAGCATTATATTGTATATATATTTACAATTGTTAATTAAGAAAACACTACATAATAAGTAACTATCATGAACTAATAGTAATTACATAGTATACTTTAGCTTTTACTACAGTAAACTATATATATATATATATATATATATATATATATATATATATATATATATATATATATATATATATATATAGATAGATAGATAGATAGATAGATAGATAGATAGATAGATAGATAGATAAACCTCCTCTCCCTCAGTCATCTTTCCATCAAGCAAATTTCTCATGTTAGTCTTGGTTGGCGACATCACCGACCAGAGCGAGAGGTGGCAGTGACGCACAGAAAAGTTTGCTGTCGACCCCCGAAAAACTGGAAGAAGTATAAATCCTCATTCTCACCGTCTTATGGATTTACTTTCATCGGCTAGACACCAGCCACACAGCTCTGTGAATCCCTTTGCAGTCACTTAGTGATATGCATTGTTAAATATACAGTAGCTTGTATGGATGTGTAACGCCGGGGAGTGACACCAACAACAGAAGGTAGGATCCAATATGCAGGTTTATTCTTTGTCAGGCAAGCAATGGTCAAAACAGGTATGAACAGGTATGTGCGGGCAAATCCAGAGTCTAAGTCAGTAAACAGGCAATGGGTCAAAAGGCAGCCGGCTAAAAAGGATAACTAGGATACAAAGCTAGGTTCAGACACAGAGAAACAAGACAGGAAGAAACGCGTTGAAATGTCACTAAACAGTAAACAAGACTCGGCAACATGTGTGGAACAAAGGGGTATAAATAGTCCAAACAATAATTGTGTGAGTGGCTTCAGCTGTGAGAGTGCAATCAGTGTTGATCTGGAACCGGTTGTGTGTGTGTGTGGCATGACTGGGTGTTGTAGTCAATAACATGGCAGATATGTAGTTCAATGAGTGTGAATGTTTGTGTGTGAATGTTTACCAGCGAAATCTGGTGGTTGCTCGCTGGTGAACATGACAGGATGCTACTGCTCTACGTGATTAAAAAATAGCTTCGCTACTGATAAGCTATTTAATTTAGAAAGTAGCGACTCTACCACAACGCTACTGAGAAATGTAGTTACAGCAGAACAGCACCACTTTAATAAATGGCCTTAGCAGAAGGCATTGTGCATATCAAAAACAGGCAAAGCAACAGATTAATATTATTCAACATACAGTATCCCAGATTTTTAAAGAAAATGTTTAGATGTAACCCCATTTGTAGTCTTTAACATTTTCATAAGTAACTGTAATTTAATTACACATCTTTTCTCAGTAACTGTAACTAATTACAGTTACATTTATTTTGTCATTAAATTACGTAACGCTGTTACATGTAAGTTACTCCCTGACCCTGATTGTATCTATGTATGTAGGAAAAAAAAGCTAGAGTGGTTTCCCTGGTTGAAGTAACTTTTTTATACTGATCATCTGTGCCATTTTCTCAGCAAGCGATGATTTTGTTCTCTTGAACATGAAGTAGAACCAAATCGCAACTGAAAACATTCACCTCACGGTCATCTTCAAAACTTTGCTTTACCGTTAAGTCTCTATTAGTATGTAGATTTGTATGCGACTATAACAAATGCTTTTGCGATCGGCTATGAATTCAAGACGCTTTTCCTGGGCTACAGACTAGCTGACAGCTTCTTAATGCTGCCACATTAAAGTGCTTTTGCAGCATGTGTGATGCAGCTTTAACTAGGTCCTCGGGGCATTGTTAGTTATCATTGCCTGCTGCAGGAGCGGACGGCCCGGGCCCCGGTGAAAGCAATTTCAGCTTTTCCTCCCAATCAGCCCACACTACATGAGAGAGCGAGCTGAGAACAAACGGGGCCGTGCTCGCTCACCACTCCCCGTAGCCTGATCTTATCCGGACGTCGCTGCTGAAGTCCGCACGGTATGCGCACTTCCATTCCCCCATAAGACACGGGACAGCTCGCCTCGGGCCTTCGGGCTCACGCAGATATCCGTAAATTAGACTCTCAACGAGCGATGAAACGGCTCCGTTTGTGCATCAGGGCAAGAGAGCTGCACGCCAGTTAGGTTTGTGTAGTCTGCGCTTTCCGAAAAGAAAAAAATTCCCTCTAAGTGGCAAAAGCATTGGCGGTACCTACAGTATCAGATACATAATGAGTACAACTACGCTTCAAATAACTCACACACTCCGGATAGTGGGATTTGAACCCAGAGTGGAATGAAAGAGATTTATCAAATGACATGGGCAGCCTAGCCTGTCGTGCAATAATGAGAAGTTTGGGTTTTTTATTTCAGTTTGATATGTATCAAGTTTTATATGAAACAAGCGACTTTAGCATCGTGTTGGGGTGACAGCAGAGGAGTGGTTGTAGATTAGGGTTTGGAAGAGTTTAGGACATCGTTTTCTCTGTGTGTGTTGTACCAGGAGGCCTGCGATTAATCTTGTGTCAGATGTCAGATAGTGTAGGTACAGACACACACACACATACACACATGGCTGCTGTCAGGTGCTGGAGTTATGAGGAGATGGAGGTGTTAGTGGAAGGGTAAAGCTGTTGGCCTGTTACTCATTAAGGAGTAAATTTGGCGTGGTTTATTCAAAAATGCATCACAGCTGCATATTCTGGCCAGTATTCAGTGCTCAAAATGAGGTCAAAGCAGACCATTAAAACCACCTGAGATCAGTTTTGTGGGTCTTTATGATATGATATAAGTGTGAAAGTGGTGGAACTGATTATCACTGAACTGATGATCCCATTTGAAATGTTTTATTAGATGTTGTTACATGTTTATATTATGGAATCGGTTTAAACTATTATTTATTCATAACAATAATACAATATGGATTTTTTTTCCACATAAAACAAAATGTGTCTTGTATTTAAAAGATATTTTAAATGAAACATAATGAATTAAAGAGTAATTGTATGACACTTAATCTCTATAAACTATGTGCATCTCTCAGATTTTAAATACACTATTTTATATTTGTATTTTATTTTTTACATCTGATGTTAAAAAAATATGGAGATATATTATATTTAAATTATATTTATTATTCTAATAATATTTACTAGTCTATTTAAATTGTATACTAATCATTATAATAATATAATATAATATAATATAATATAATATAATATAATATAATATAATATAATATAATATAATATACAGTAATATAATATAATATAATATAATATAATATAATATAATATACAATAATTGTTAAGTAATTTCCTAATTTGACAAAAAAGTGCAATTAAAAATTTTATTGCAGTTTATATTTTTAATATTGTAATATATTTATTTAGAATATTTGATTTTTAAAGTATTTTATTTTCATGCTAACTATTTCTATGTTTGCATATTATATTTTGAGATATATATTTTATATTTTTTTTTTATTTTTTATAGATTGTTTTATAGTTCAGAGTTTAGTTAAGTTTAGTTATTTACATAATAAGTATATATTACTTAAAATACTGTAGATTAACCAACAACATAATAGCGGAATGCAGGGCACAAAATAATGTGGGGTAAAATGTAACATATAGTTTTAAGGTATTTGCTCAGGGTTAATCATGACATGCTTCCAAGATTTTCCCCACAGGGTCGGCAGACATCTTTCTGCCAATTACTGAAAAAGTTCAGCAAAATTTGGATGAGAAACACAGGGAAAACCATTTTTGCATCATAAAAGTTTTTTTTTAATTAATGTTTGAGCGATTACAAAGGTATTGTGTGAAAATTGGAGAAAAAATATGTTACATTGTACATGGGAAAATGTGTTTCTGTAACATTTTTTTAAGGTGTTGTGAAATGTTTAGTAAAAAAATAGATCCTTTGATTTATGTTAAAGTACTTTTTTTATTGAAAATGAAAAAGGTGCATTTACACAAATACAGGGTGTTACAAGTTAGACACACTGTCGGACACCAATTAAACAAATAAAATCATTTTTGAATTTTGAGCGTAATGTTGAGAACTTTTTATAGACCATTTCAATGGGGTCATGTTATTTTCTCATGAACATTTTATCAAATTAATTTCATAACTGTAACAAGAGGCAATTCAATCATACAGTAAGTTCATGTTAAAACAGCTATAACATTATTTATCAATCAAAATGTAAAACAGGAAATGCGTTGGGACCATTGTTTTTGTTTACTTACTAAAAGCACTTGTTACAACTAACCCTCTATCTGTTATAACTTGCCCTGCAGGTGGGGTAAATAGTAAAATTTGTACATTTTAACTGCCAATATTGCACACAAACCATAGGTCTGGCGATCATATACAGTAACCAGTGCTCATTTGTAAGAGAGATTTGTGTGTTGTTGGAAAAAATGGGTTGTCTAACCCCATTATGCTGTTCATTTTTTGACCAAAACCAAAAAGTTATAAAATACAATGTTAACTATACAATGATAATTGAGTAATTATGTAAATCATAGGTAAATTAACATTCCCTTTATTGCTTGCTGTTTTTTTTTTAAATGCTGTGCAGGGTGTATGCGCATTGTGAATGCGCGAAACCTGAAACGTCTATGATCTCATTAACCCGGTTGTTTTTTTTTTTTTTTTGTAGTCCCCAAACTTTATTCGTTGTAGAATTTGCGAAGCTAACTAAAAACCAAACCCTTTCCATTGAACTTTGAGTGCATTACATTCAGAGATATTGTGTATGTTCACACAGCTACATTACACATCAACTGAAGTTTAAAATAGTATATCTTGATGGACCACCCCTTTTAAGAAGACGATTTAAGGCAGCTTATGAAGACAATGAGACATTTTACTATAGATTCTGGAGCAAAGCTATAGTGTTTGAGTTCTTCCCAGCATCTTCTTCAGCAGAGAGCGACAAAAAGAAAACTTGTGAAGGGTGTTGGCATTCTCCTGCTAAGTGGCATTTTCAAATGTCTTTTCCCATTTCACACATCACGATAATCTTTCCCCTGATTTCCTTTCACATTTTAACAGCCTTGTCTGTTTCAGGCGAGCAAACGGCAAGAAACGGCTTCTTGCACAAATTTTTACACACTCAACCCACCGTAAATTTTATCTCAGGGAACCAATTAATCGCACAATAACAAGCATGCTGTTTGTGTCGGTGGTTCTGATGCGAAATAATCTTTCTGGGTTCGTACGGGCCACGGTTAAAGGTAGCGGAGGGTGATGATTAAGATAAAGCGTATTGTGGAGCGTCGAGGTATAAGTGACCTGCCACTCGGAGCAGATAAGGCTCCAATTAATCTGCGCCAGGGTGAAATAAAGATAATTACTAAATCACCAGGCTACATAGCCTCCATAGATTCCCCCCACCCCTTCGGTATTATTGCAGTGAGGGCGGAGAAATTAAATGGATTATATCACAGCCCCTTTCAGATGGATTACAACTGCTTTTAAATAACAACAAGACAGCAAGTGCTATTTCATCAGTGGCCGGCAATCCAAGAAGCCACTGACTGCCTCTGCGTGATTCAAATTGAACTCTCTCTCTCTCTCGCTCGCTCACTTTTCATTTAAATAAACCCTCGTAAATGCACATGTGCGCGCAGAGACAATGCTGGCTGCAAGTATACAACAGAAAGGCTTTTAATTCATTTCAGGAAATGGCCAGACAATTAGATAACCAATGATCTAATGTGGGAATCCCCCCCCCCCCCCTTTTTTTTTTTTCATTCTCAGGGATTGCGCTGAGGGAATGATTAGAGAACATTGTTGGAACGGTTTTATTTCGACAGGCATTGCTGATAAATGAGACGGAGCTGAAAGGGAGGTAAAAGATTCTGAAAAGGCACATCATGTTTATTTACTGCATCTGAGGTTGGGGGGTTAAAAACAGTAAATTGTGGATGAGTAATCAAAGGCATGCGATGGCAGATTTCATGGCTTGTTATCTGCAGGTTCTCACCGTTCTCTGCGCTGGGAGATTGCGGGAAGAGCTGCTGTGCCAAGTGCCCAAGGCTCCGGGCCCTTCCTTTAAAGCCCTGCTGGCACGCAGCCCCCTATCGGAGCCAGAGCGCCACGCTGTATGCACTCATTACGGCCTCCATTAGAGTAAACATTTCAGCATACAAACACATCACCCTCCACCCCCCCTGACACCCGCTTTTATACTCTTACTGCCAGTCTGCATCTGAGCCGCCACGAAAGATGAGAAATGGGCCCACTCTTGGTTTTATTTATTTATTCATTTATGTATTTAGAAGAGTATTTTTTTGCTCCAGCCAGAGCATTTCTGATGTTTTACGTAAAGAGCTTTTACATGTCACGGCTCTGGCTTGAGTGCTGTTCTCTAGGTTGCCGCTTCAGAGTGCTAACAAAGAGGACAGGAGAGGAGCCGCGTGTTCATTAGCTACTTCTGCTAATTCCTGTCGGGTCAGGGGTCATTGTAAACACTTTTACAAAGTTCAGCTTTTACAGTAACAGGGAAAATCTTTCTTTTGTTATACTAATAGAAAACACAGGCATCTGTAACTCACCTAACTTTTAGGAATTATCAAAATGTAGCAACATGTTTGGAAGTAACTACACTCTCAGAAAAAAACAGTACAATGTTGTACCAAAGAAGGTACAAACCCTTGTCCCTGGGGCAGTACCTTTTTATTAAACAGAATTGTAATAATAATAATAATAATAATTCGTTACATTTATATAGCGCTTTTCTGGGCACTCAAAGCGCTTTACACAATGGGGGGGAATCTCCTCATCCACCACCAGTGTGCAGCATCCACCTGGATGACGCGCCGGCAGCCATTTTGCGCCAGACCGCACACCACACACCAGCTGATTGGTGGAGAGGAGACAGAGTGATGATATGCCAATCATGATATGGGGAGGGTTAGGAGGCCATGATGGACAGAGGCCAGTGGGCAGATTTGGCCAGGATGCCGGGGTTAAACCCCTACTCTTTTTCGAAGGACATCCTGGGATTTTTAACGACCACAGAGAGTCGGGACCTCGGTTTAACGTCTCATCCGAAAGACGGCGCTCACTGAGCAGTATAGAGTCCCCGTCACTATACTGGGGCATTAGGACCCACACAGACCGCAGGTTGGGCGCCCCCTGCTGGCCTCACTAACACCACTTCCGGCAGCAACCCAGCTTTCCCAAGTGGTCTCCCATCCAGGTACTGACCGGGCGCAGCCCTGCTTAGCTTCAGTGGGCGACCATGTGAGAGTTGCAGAGTACAAGCTACCTTAAGACAAAGAACAAATATGTACTATTGCAGTTTGTACCTTTAAGGACATAATTTGTACCATGGAAAACCAAAATGTACCTTCATCAAAGCTACAAATCTGATCCATGAAGGTACCACTACACTGACAAGACACTTTATCCATTTGTTTTTAAGCAACCCAGGCTCATTTTGAAAACAAACTGCTATATACATTTCTGGAGAGTGCCAAATATGTCCCATGAGCTACTTTTTTTGCATTTTTTGTTTTCGCAAACCTGCCACTGTGTAAAATTTTACAGATGTCAAATTTCTCTCACAAGTGCCATTCGTGCCTGCTGTTCTAAATCCACCAGAGGCTTGCTTCAACTTACTGACTGGCAGACTGAGTGACTGACTGTCTGAACTATCGACTGACCCACCCTCCTCCTTCCCTAAACCCAACCAATAGTGTTTTCAAAAGCACAGACTGATCCGCCCGCACTTCCCTAAACCCAGGTAACAGTTTTGAAAAGCAATGCAGAAAAAGAAAAGCCCTCGCCTAATTGTTACCACGTTTTCAGATTTTACCACATTCTCACCCTGTTATTTATTTGTTTATTTGAATTTTTTTTGGGCTTTTGTATTTGTCCTACCTGCTTTCTGGAACCATTCTTCAGACTCAAACCCTGTCGTTGTGTTCAACTCTTCTCTGCATCTCAAGTCTGCCGGCACACGAAAAGGAACTGCGTCCTACCACACCGTTGCGTTTGTTTAAAAGACGAAATGCAGCCGTACGTACTTCTGGCTACATAATTTGCGATCTCCTGAAATGTATATAGGGCTACGTTTTCAGAATGAGCTTATGTTATTTTTGTTTGCATGATACCTCCTATTATTAAAGGGTCAGTAAAAAGATGCTATTCTGGTAATTTTGAGGATTTGGATCAAAAGCTGTATCATAGTTATTAAACAATTTATCCTAAGAATGATCTCAAAACGTGAAAATATGTGCTAAAGTTTGATATTGTGGTGACTATTGTGCAATATGCAATTATTCGAATGTTAATTAAAGTGATTAATGATTTCAAAAGTCTGACAGTAATCGGTGCTGAGCACTACTGAAAGGATAACCCTGTCTGATTTACATCTTTGAAAATGATTAACAGTTTAAAAGTTTGTTTGATATATAGAAAAGCAATTAAAGTATTTTTTTATATTCAGTATTCAGGTTCTATCCACCAGGGTCCTTCAAAATATCTTCTTATGTGTTCAGCAGAACTCAAATAGGTTTTGAACAAGGGAAGGATGAGTAAATAAGATTTAATTTTTGTGTGTACTATCCCTTTAAGTAACATGTACAGTTGAATGTTACACAATTCATATTTTGCTTTTATTTTGATGGAAGGATCAATAATTTGCAAATAAGAAATGTTGTTATTATTTACTTACTACAGTTGGCCATTTCCAACTGTAAAAGAGAAAAGAAAGATGTGTGGAAACCAATTAAGAATTAGTTTGTGTGACTTAATAATTTATGAACATTTTATTAATTAGTTCCCTCCCTTTTACTCAAATTATAGTCATGTCCCAATTTTTTCCTGCCTTTTAGTCAAACCATGGACATTTTGTTTCTCTGCATTCCCAGCAAAGGCTGAAAACTTCATCCATTCATTCATTTTCCTTCAGTTTAGTCCCTTATCTATCGGGGGTCGCCACAGCAGAATGAACCACCAACTATTCCAGCATATGTTTTATGAAGCGGATGCCTTTTCAGCAGTAAGCCGGTACTAAGAAATTTCCATAAACATCATATTCACACACAGACACTCAAATACTACAGCCAATTTAGTTTACCCAATTCAATTAAAGTGCATGTCTTTGGACCATGAGGAAAAACCAGAGCACCCGGAGGAAACCCATGTGAACTCCACGCTGAAATGCCATATGGTCCAGCCGGGACTCGAACCAGCGACCTTCTTGCTTTGAGGCCACAGTGCTGACCACCGAGCCACCAGGCAAAAAACCTTTTCATGCATTTTGGCCCATAGTTAACACACACTCACATAGCCTGATAGAATAATAACAATAATAGATTAATAATTAATTATAATAAAGAATAATATTAGAATATTTTTTTTTCATATTTATTTTGTGTTAGCACTTGTCACTTTATGTACACTGGAAGCTTCTGTAGCCAAAACAAATTCCTTGTGTGTGTGAAGCACACTTGGCAATAAAACTGATTTTGATACTGATGAATAATTGGTAAATAAAACACCCAAATTAGTGTTTTAAATAAAGTAAAATATAAAAAAACACACTATTAAAATTAAGTGACATTTTAAGGTTTCAGAATCCATATGAACTGTTACTAAAATATGTAAACAGCTGGATTAATCAACATAATACTTGCCTGCAGAGCATTTCCAGCTAGCACCTGTTACATAATGTATTTGTACTTACAAGATTTACCAAGTCAACAATAATACAAACATAAAAACTAAAAAATCATGCTTGTGATTTATTTTATGTATATACAGTTATCACATTTACATCTACAGTTGAAGAGTGTGCAGCATTACTATACTATATTACTATACTACATTACTAAAAAATAATGGTAACACTTCACAATAACAGTACATGAATAATGATTAATATGTCAACTAACTATTACTTTATTATGAATTAATGATGAATTAAGGCACGCGCTAATCATGAACTAATTTTTAACCAAGTCACTAGAGTTTATTTGTGAATGATGGTTACCTTAATAACTTGTTGGTTCATGTTCTTAATTAATGTATTAACATTTAAGTTTTAGCTAAATGTTACTAACATAAACTCATAAGCTGTTAATGTATAATTATGTAATGACTTTACTTGAAGGTGCACTTCACCATTAACTCTTACTTATTTACGCATGGTTAGTGCACACCTTAATTCATCATTATTTCATAATAAAGTAATGTTTAATTTACATATTAACACATCATTATTCTTGTACAGTATTGTGAAGTGTTACCAAAATAACATTAGAATGATGATGACACAAACATCTATCCTGACAACATTTCCTAAGACAACTGACTTAGGATAACTTCAAGCAGACATCCTTCAAAATAAGTCTTGTATCACAAAAAGCACAACATACTCAAAATGGTCTTACTACTTAAACATCCCTTAGAATTTACACAGAAACAAGATTTTGGTGTCCTGAAACGTTTGAAATTATGGCAAAAGTGCAAGTAAACAAAGAAACTGAATTTTTTTGTGAAAAAAGTGACATTCTGTACATAATGTGACATACTTTGAAACCATCTTAAATTTTAATAATTGTTTATTGTGATAAGTGGGGAGAATCAAGTGAACCACACTGGTCTTTGTGAATATATATATATATATATATATATATATATATATATATATATATATATATATATATATATATATATATATATATATATATATATATATATATATATATATATATATATATATATATATATATATATATATATATATTATAACAATAACTAACACATGTTAATGGCAGATCCTAACTAATGACTGCCACAAAAACATAACCACTAATGTCTGATGATCTGATATTTGGTAACACTTTATTTGATGGTTCATTTTAGTATTAATAGACTGTCTGCTTAATATATGTTGATTCTGCTCCTTCAACAGACTTTAGACTGACTATAATAAACTTTACAAGTACATGTCAGCTTACACTAACACTAACCCCAACCTAACAGTCTGTTTATAGTCTAATGAGAATTAGTTGGTATGTAAATGCAATGTATCTTAAATTCAACAAACGGACCATCAAAATAAAGTATATATATATAGGATATATATATATAGGTATATATATATATTTTTTTTTTTTTGTCAAATCTTTTAAATAAATCACTTTGGTTAAGTTCAACTAATTGTCCTGAATCATTTTAATATGAAACATAGTTCAGCACACTGACCAGTCACAAAGGTTTGACCACAAGATATTTTATAAGACCATGATAAACTAAAGTCTGAACAAGAAGTACTGACTACACTGATTCTTTACTTTCCTGTTCTTTATTCATTTTATTTCTCAACCTCTCATTTACTTTCATTATATGAGTGTCCAAGATCAAAAACTCCCCTTTTATGTTCTATGAGAAGAGCGAAAGTCAGGTTTGTTTTGGAGGTTAAGTCAATCATTTTATCCATATCCTCAGCAGGGTTCAAGTGTAGCTATTCTCACGCTCAAACAAATGACAGAAAATATGAAGAATGCATAGCAGAAGTGTGTAAATTTGCCAGAGCACTCATCGGCAGAAATCTTGAATGATATAACCCTGAGATATAGAAAACCATCTCTTCTCTAATGATGACAAGAAAAACATTTCCTTCATATATTCCCAATTTATGAAAATGAAAAGCTTTTACTAAAAAAGAAACAAGGCAGAAGCCTTTCTTTGATCTCACTGATGCTTCACTCTGTTCTGTTTCCATCTTCAAATACTAAGATGCACTCATTTATGGTAGAGTAAAGCATCAGCGCCCTAGTCTTTCCCCTTTGTCAATGGCCACCCCAATGGTTTCTGTTAGTGTAAACAGCTCACTGACCACATATGCAGATCTGGTTTGTTTGAAGTAGTCTGTGATGAGGGTTTGTCAATCGGGGCCTGTACCATGATGGTAGCCGAACAAACTTGGGATTACCAGGATAACAGAATTAGTTTTTGTCGAGGCAGTGGCGCAGTGGATAGTGCTGTCGCCTCACAGCAAGAAGGTCGCTGGTTCAAACCTCGGCTCAGTTGGCGTTTCTGTGTGGAGTTTGCATGTTCTCCCTGCCTTTGCTGGGTTTCCTCCGGGTGCTCCGGTTTCCCCCACAGTCCAAAGACATGCAGTACAGGTGAACTGGGTAGGCTAAATTGTCCGTAGTGTACGAGTGTGTGTGTGAATGTTTGTGTGGATGTTTGTGTGAAACCCAGCATTTCTTTCAGTACATGGCAACTGAACTACCTTCATGGTACCTAAAACCCAGAATTGGTGCAAACTAATCTAAAACTTAACTGTCTAACCGGCTAATCCAGCTTCACAGTACAGGTCCCTGTTTGGCACACACACACACACACAATTTTGCAAGGATAGAAAGAGACAGTCTTTCCCCCTCTTCTCAGGAAGAGCTCTGGATGTTAGAAGATGTTACAAGACCCCGTTGCCTTTCCCTCTCGTCAGTCAGACACTGGCTGTCAGCGAAACACATGTAAAGCTAACGAGCATCTGTGTAGCTTCGGTCGGCCACTCGTCCCGCCCAAGGCAAGCCACACGACAAGCCAGTGAGCAAGCAGGATGCAAAAGCCACATGACACTTGCTTTTGTGTATCATATCATTTTTCAATCATCTGCATTTCATTTATCTCTCAGACACAGAACTGTGAGCCAACATGGCAGGCCGGCTCGCTTAGTTATGGAGGGAGCGGAGAGAGACATAGGCTGATGAAACATTGCGATTTGGACTTTTCTGACAGAGATGCCTTGCAACGTGCAATGCTGCGTGTCGGCCTTATTGTGTGTGAGGGCAGAAGGAGGGAGATGAATACAAGTGGAGTCGGGGGTGGATGTCCATTGTTGTTGCTTTCATTTTGTTATGTATTGGGTTAAGTTTCATCTGGGGACAATTGGATTTATTTGTGGCTTTATTTGTTTTTTCTGTAATGCAGTACCTTTTGAGATAAAGTAGTGCACTGTAAAACAAAGTATTGGTTAATTAAGAGTTACATTTTGTGGTTTACTTAGTTTGTTCGGCTCTACTGTTTGATTAATACATAGTTTAAAGTGACTTTTTGTTGTTTGAAACTATACATTTTATAATAAATAAATAAATAAAATATGTAAAATGTGGTAAAACTGGTGTCTTCTGATAATTGGTGATAAAAAATAGACATGAGACAATAACTAATTTCAATATTTAACACGGTTTGGAAATTTCACGGTTTTAAAACCACCAGAATTTTCTGTTATACCATTCCTACAGTATATGTACTGTACAGTTTTTTTTTTTTTAATGATTTTTTTTTAAAGAGAACTGGCCTTCCAACTGACCCTCCACATCAAAAACTACTGTTCCAAAATATTTGAAATGTTTCTTAAGATAAAATATGTTGTGTTTAATAGGAGGAAAAGTTGCTGTATTTTACCAGACAAAAAGAACATGTTTTAAAGCAGTGATCACAATACCGTGTTACCGTTAAACCGTGATATTTTTATCCAAGGCTATCATACTGTCACAATCTTTTACTAATATCTTATACTGTCTAGTTGTAAATCATACCCAGTTTTCTTATATAGGGCATTATTGTGTTTGGTCATTTTGAATGTTGTCTTTACCTTTAATTTTTCTGCCACTTATTTGTTAAAAGTGATTAATAATTTATTCATTTTACTTAAACGCTTTAAAATACCACATCATCTTATATTGTCTTTAATTATTCATGTCTTTAATTGCTCATTGATGCAGTTGCTTTCCACCCCTTTTTTCATAATTGAAATTGCAATTAGAAATGATAAGTATTTATTTTAGGGGGGAAATTAAGAAAATATAATATTTTTCAAGGAAAAAATGTATTAGTTAATTAACAATTTCCCATATTTTGTAGTTTGTATTTTAAATATTTCTTAAAATAAAATATATTGTGTTCAATGGGAGGGTTGCTGTTTTTTACTTAGATATTTAAAAAGAACATATTTTAAAGCAGCAATCACAATATCTTGTTACCGTGGAACCATGATATTTTTATCCAAGGTTATCATACTTCCCAATCTTATACTGGCCCATGCCTAGTAGTAAATTATACCCAGTTTACATAAATTGTGAATTATAGTGGTTGGTCATTTCGAATGTTGCCTTCACCTTGAATTTTTCTGTCACTTATTTGTTAAAGGTGATTCATTATTAATATTTTTATTTCTATTTTACTTAAACCCTTTAAAATAGTACATCATCTTATATTGTCTTTAATTATTAACATCTTTAATTACTCAATGTTGCAGTTGCTTTGCACCCCTTTGTTCATAATTGAAATTGCAATTAGAAAATGAAATAGAAATAATAAGTATTTATTTGAAGGGGAAAATTAAGAAAATAGAAATATAATATTTTCCACGTAATGAAAAAAAGTATTGGTTAATTAACAATTTCCCATATTGTGTGGTTTACTTTGTTTGTTCTGCTCTAATGTCTAACTATTAATATTTAAAATGACTTTAACTTTTATTCTTGGTTCATTGAAATGTTGTATTGTTTAATTAATAAATAATACATGTAAAATGTTTGTAACAACTTATAATTTTGCTCATGAAAAAATCAGAACTAGAAACATCACAAAATTGGTCTGTTCTAAAAATTAGTGATAGTAAATTATACCTAGTTTTCTTAAATTGGGCATTATAGTGATTGGTTATTTTAAATATTGCGTTCACTTTAAATTTTCTGCCTCTTATTTGTTAAAAGTGATACATAATTTATTTTTTTTACTTAAGCTCTTTAAAATACCACATCATCTTATATTGTCTTTAATTATTCATGTCTTTAATTACTCATTGTTGCAGTTGCTTTGCACCCCTTTTTCATAATGGAAATTGTCATTAGAAAATGAATTAGAAATGGTAAGCATTTATTTGAAGGGGGAAATTAAGAAAATTCATTCATTCAATCATTTTCCTTCAGCTTAGTGCCTATTTCAGAGGTCGCTACTGCAGAATGAACCGCCAACTATTCCAGCATATGTTTGTTTTTTTTCGCAGCGGATGCCCCTCAATCCGCAACCCAGTATTGGGAAACACTTATACACACTCATTCATGCATGCACTTCATCACCTTAGAATTATAAGGTTCTATCTGCGTTCTGAATGATTTTGAGCATTTCATAGCAAACAGTATGTGTGTAACATTTGTTTTTTTAATAAAAAGTTATACATTGCAAACAACTTATAAAAAAACATCCCATAATGTACATAAGTTGTCATCTAATAATAATATCAATAATTCAATTTTGACAAAAATGTCAGATAGAACCTTATAATTCTAAGGCGATGACTTATAAACTACAGCCAATTTAGTTCATTCAATTCACCTATAGCACAGTTCTTTGGACTGTGGGGGAAATGGAGCACCCAGAGGAAACCCAGTCGAACACGGGAAGAACATGCAAACTCAACATAGAAATGTCAACTGGCCCAGCCAGGACTCGAACCAGCGACCTTCTTGCTGTTAGGCAACAGTGGTAACCATTGAGTCAATGTTCCCCAAATTAAGAAAAGGTAAACATAATATTTTCACCTGTTCTTTCTTTTTATTTTTATGCAATTATAGCAGTAGCAATATACAAAAACTAACATTTGCTGATGTTGTTGTTTCTAATTGCATTTTTTGAACATATTAAGATATGCATAATGGGGTATGAAAATGTACCAAATGACCCTCAGTGAGATGCATGAGACAGAGAACGAAGTAAACACGAGTGATCAACCGTGCTCGCATTCAGGCAGTTCTTGTGGAAGGAAAATGCTTTGGTCTCCATAAATATTTCAGGGGCATTCTTTATGTTTTGACTCCACTAATGTTTTTTTTGTTTTGCGGTTAATGCAGCATAAACTCCCACTGTTTATGGTCTGAAGTTGCCTCATATTTAAAGCGAATCTAATAATGGACATTGGTTGTAATATATCCCGTGATCCTGCATTATTGATGTCCTCTCTCACTCAGACTGCCCTATTGAGAGGTTAAATGCAATACTTCTGTTGTCATAGAATATTTACCATCAGTTCTGTCTGTATTGATTCCTTTTATTTTTTAAATAAATAACTAGAAGTAGTCTAAATTTTTAATGCACCAATCAGCTTGTGAGAACGAGAAAGAAAGGGGGAAATTAAAAGGCCGTTTGTAGCGAGGGTGTGAACGGATTGGGAGGGTGCAGTGGGGGGCGTCTGAAACTAACATTTGTCGGAGATGAGGTGAAATTGGATAATTTACTGCTTGGATGCAGAAGAGCGATGTTCCTCTTCTGCAAATTTACAAGTAAAGTACCTAATAATGCCAGGCAATTAGAAGCTGACTTCTGCTCGAAAACAGGGGCTGGAGTTGCCAGGACGGATTAGGGGGCATTATCCAACCAATGCAGAGAGAGAGAGAGAGACTGAGCAAAAAGGGAATGAGAGAACCGTTGTTGAAAGGTGGCATTACACAAGCTACAAGGACAATGCCTTTAAATGCCACACTTCAACAGCAAGAAGGGATTTGCCTCTAATTAATTTCCAAAGATTTGTCCCCTTGTGGTAGGCCGTTGGCGGGAGAAGCGCATGCGGGAGCTCTCCTGTCGTGAACAAATGCTCAACATCGTTTAAAAAAAATAGCAAGCGCTATCGCTTCTTGAGCCAAACTTACTTGGATCACTACTTCCATCTGCACAAGAAATTACAACATTATTGGAAATCCTTCTCTAGGCGCTCTAAACATACCACCTGCTCATGACCTACATCACCAGATAGGAGGATTATGAGAAATGTTTCTCAAGGACACTTTCTGAGGAGTGCATTTCATTTATCTTATTTGAGCCCAGTGGTGAAGTTTTAGCTGTTTACTCATGCATGTATTCACACCAAGTTTTAAGATGATAAAGAGTTGAAGGAATTGTCAGGTTCATACAAATATACATTTTTTATACAGTAATGTTGCCCATTTTCTTCTCTACATCTTTCACTTTCTTCATTGTTAACTAGGGATGGAAACCAAGAAATTAATGTTCTTTAGATGTGCTTTCATTTGAACAAAGAAGCAGAATCGGATGAATTGTACTGTGCAATAGTTCTGTTGAAGTGTTAGTTCCCTTGATAATTAAAATTCTGTCCTCATTTACTCACTATCATGTCTTTCCAAACCTAAAAAGAAATGTGTTCATCCGCCAAAGGAAAATTAAAATATTTTAATAAAATGTGTGAGATTTTTTTCCCTCTATTAAAAGTCTATTTGCCCAAATTGTGATACTTTAAAATGACCGTGAACAGACCAAAAATAATCCATAAGACTTGATAGGTTTTTAAAGTTGCTTTTTTCACTATCGTGCTGAGCAGTTCTATGAATGGTCAGGTACAGATGCATGAGGTGATGTTTGGTGCACACTAGCTTATAGATATCCTAAAAACGAATAATACCGATACTAACATCTAAATACTTTATTTTAATTTTGTGGGTACTTTAAATATTAAAAAGCAGTGCCAAAAAATACATATACTGTATGATCATTGTCCATAATGCAAAGATTGGCGCATTTGTATTGTATTCCAGAGAGCTCTTCTATCATGGAAAATGAAACCCGATCTGGGCCACTCAGCACAGATACGAAGGGGATGGAATGGTTAAGCAAAGACAACCATTTGGCCTGATATTGAAAAAGCGGCTCCCGATAATTCCAGTTTATAAGCTTTATGAGATAAACAGATCTAATTTAGGCTTTATGGTATAAAAATTCATCACAAATACATTTTTGTATGACATTCAGATTTGGTCACAAAAATATAAACGTTCTTGTATGATTTGGAAAAAACAATGGATTCCATTCTTGCATTTAGATTTTGGCAAACACCATCAATGTTTGCTTGTGTGACAATCAGGTATTGCTGAACTTCTATTTATGTTCACTCATCACCAGTGGGAAAAACGCTAAAATGAAATCTGCTCGCCTGATGAAGCGATCATGTCTCTTCTGAAGAAATACTTGAAGCACTTAATGTTATTTTTGAAGCATCATAGTTTTGGGTAAATAGTAGAGAGATGCTTCAGTAGATTGACTGCAGATCATTGCTGGATGATAATCGTATTCTTGGTATAGTCACTAAACTTAGCCAATAAACAAACGGTTAGACCAGGGTGCGAACTACGGGGGAGCTAAGGGTATCCCGGCTCCCCTAAATAAGGCATGGGCTCCCCTGAAAACATGATTTGTGACATTTCGGGGAGTCTCAAAAAATATTGACAATGTGTTATTTTGACGGGTGGTTTCTGTATTGTGACGTGATCATGGATTATTTCGTGTAATAGTCCAAAAATATCATTCATTCATGCATGATGGCGATTTACGCCTCTCTTAAAAAAAAAAAAAGAGTACTACACATGCTATTGTTGTCATTAGCATCAAGGTGTGGGGGCGCTGAGGAGCAAAGTCCAGTCATGTCAAAGACTGACAGTCAGATGCTTTCATATGGATGTTGAGACACTGCTTATTCATTTCCCGAAACAGATGTGACGTTGTGTTTCGTTTTATTAGCTTAGGCCAATACAATGTGCTTTTTAATGGGCAACAGCATGACATTGCTGTAAACATGTTGGACAATTAAGCTGAAAGCAGGTAAACTTGACAAATAGGAACCCCTTTTAAAGGTGTGTCTTTAATTTTCCAATTTGCGATTATGTTTTACTGGAGTGAAAAGTGAGATCCCAAGACATTCTCTAGGCCTATGTAAAATAAAGAAGCAAAATGCTGTCCTTGGGGCCATCATCTTGAACTTAAAGAGCTAATGAAAAAAATTATGGGCTATATGACATGACAAGGTTATATATTTTGTTGTTAAGTGAAACATTTGTGTTTGTTGATTTTATATAAATGAGTGTATTCCTCTCACAGAAGCACTGCAGGTAAAATTAGACAACGGTGTTGTTTGTTCATGTAAAAATAAATCCCTCAAAAGATATTTTCAAGGGTCAAGGAAAGTTGTTGATGGGAAAACAAGAGCTTTTTAGCAAGAAAGTAAATGGAAACTACACAATAGTTTTGGTTTACTTTCTCGCTAAAAACTATTGTTAAGCCTACTTTGTAATATAAGTTACAGTTATAATAATATTTGTTTTATATTTAGAGATTTTTTGTTTATACGTTCTTGTTTAAGGACAGGGATCATGTGTGTTTTATAGCCTATATCAGTTGTTCTCAAACTGTGGAGCAGATCCTTCTAGTGGTACACCGAAGAATCACTGAATAATAAAAGAATAAACTGAACATTTTTAATTAACTTTTAAATACACATTTTAATTTAAAAAGTTAATTATTTTTTTGTTCTTTTGTCTGCATGTAAAGTTAATGTTCAAACTATTTTTAATGTTTAAAGTGGCTGACAACATTTATATATAAATATTAATAATAAGTATTTTATATTTATATATATTTATTAATAAATATTTTTAATACAAATTATTTTGCCTCGTTATTTAACTGTGCAGTGCTATAGCTGCTTAATTAGGCCTACTTTGTTACTGTATTTCTGGTCATAATGGTGGTACTTAGAGAGAAATATATTTCTGTGGTTGTACTTGGCAAAAAAAAAAAAAAGTTTGAGAATCACTTTGGCTCCCCAAAGGCCATGGTATAGTTCAAACACTGAGTAAGACCAATGAACACAGCAGTGATTTGCTGCAAAATTTGTTTTACAAAATGGGAAGAACAATAGTAAAAATTCTAAGAGTGCTCACTATTAACATCCAGTCAATAGCAGGTGTTATGACTCTAGAAGAGGATGTCTGTTCATCTTGTCCAAATGCAATGTCAGGAGGATAATTTGAGTGGCCAAAAAATCTCCACCTGGGCTGGAGAATTGCAAAAATTCAGCGGGTCAGAAAGTCTGCAAAACGACACCTATTAAAACGTCACCCACAAAAAAAGAAGCATCTCTTTTTTTTTATTTTGTATTTTAAATGTATTATTAAAATCATTATTGAACAAAATTTCTGTTTCCCAAATATTTTCCTTAGATTCAAAAGAATCGTTTATAAAAATGTCCACTTAAAAAAAGAAGTTGTTAAGAGGAATCAAAAACAAATTTCGAGGCTTATGATGCTCTTCTCTGCTCTTAAGCATGCACCCATTTTCTCTATCTACGCACACACACACATACACAACCAACCCTCCTGGCAGTTTATCCGAGTGCCATCTGATGGGTTGTTTTAATGGAGAGGAGGACTGTGGTTCTGGATGACAGCTTTTAATTACACACACACGCACACGCAGACACACTCGCACACACGGTCACACTCGCACTCAGTCTAGTCGCACAAGAATGCCCGGGTTCAGTACTTCCGTCAGCCAATAGAGAGCCAGATAAAGCCACAAAGATAAAAGGGGCACAACATGATTATGTTCTTGACAATTGTGAGCAAGCGGCACTGATGTGGCACTCTGTATGCCCATCAGACCAACTACCAACCACACACACACAAACACAAAGAGCTGCTCTCTATGGAGCAGCTACAAATGTTCTCCACATTTACTGCAGAGAATTCACAGTGCTCTAAATACTCATCTCATAAAAAACGAGGTCAGAAAAGCAAACAGAAATTAATTAGTCCCCCAACGTTACTGTAGACATTAAACCATGTTAAATGTGAAAAGATGAGACATGGGAGGCCTTGACTTAGGAGGAATCGACGCCACAGTGAAAAGGTGAAGATCACAAGAAGTGTTAAAAGAATGACGCCGCTTCAATGATAATATGGCTGCTACTGTGAAGAGAGGTCAGACCAGCAACTTCTGAGCCTCAACTCTTTTTAATTAACATTCGTTTGGCCTCTGATAATGAGCAAATAATGATTATCAGCCTGATGGCTCATATTATAAATTGACCCTTTGATTTTTCCCAAAGCAAATATTGTCTCCATTACCAAGTCTGGTTTATCACTGAATAATGTTGGCCCTGAAAGAAGACTCTTTTTGCCAAAAGAATAAATTATTTGATTAATCATAGTGGCTTTGCACAAGCTCGGTCTGGTCCAATTTTCAGCATGACGCATTACCTAAATGTTTTGTATGCCAGTAGGATTTTAAACGGGCCAACCTTGAAATTAATAAGCTTATTTTGCCATGCTTTTATGTTAAACAGTTTTTTCCCACCTCAGAAGCATTTAGAGCAAATGTTAAACATAGTTACACTTTGTTTTGATGGTCCCCTTTCATAATGTGTTTACTGTAAATAACTTTGTGCTTTTATTGGGGTATAAATAGAGTAGTAGCAGACTGTTAGATTAGGGTCTGCATTAGAAGAATTCATGTAGTAACTAGTAGCCTGTAGAAAATTTGTTGAAGAACAAACAAATAAAGTGCTAGCAGATACCAAGTGTTACGAGCACTGTAGTGCAAATGGGAAGACAAGGTGAGGATCCAAATGCAGCATTTAACATATATTTATTAACAATCCAGAGCAAAAACAAAACTAGAACAAACTAAGGAACACACGACCATCATGGGAGTAACGAAAATACAACCGACAACGAAAGGGGAAACAAACAGATATACATAGTCCTAGTCATCAATGGGGATGAACTGCAGCTCTGTGTGTGTGATTATGAAAAAACAGGAACTGGTGTGTGTGAGTGGTGCATGACAGTATATGTAGTCCACGTGACGATTTGTAGTTCATTAGCGATCCACAGTTGTTGGATTGCTGGTAATCATAATACTAAGCAGATGATCTGCTTATATTCTGATGACTACTGGTAGACATTTAGTTGCAAAGTTATTAATAGTCAATAGAAGAGGTTTTCTTGATAACTATGGTGTATTTTAAGTAGATATGTCATGTTTTTTGTTGCCCTTATCCTAATCCAGAGTTTTCATTAGGGTGTCTGCCCTTTCTGAGAGCAAATCCAAACTTTCCTAGTTTACTTTCTTTGTATATGTGCAATCAATAATTGTGCAAGAGCACTTAAACAATATTTTTACCATGAACATCAGCTTTTTTGCCATGTTGATATTACTGATAATCAGTGATAATCACAGAAACTGCAATTGTATCAAAGGGTCAAACTTTATTTTGATGGTCCTTTTGTTGAATTGACGTTACATTGCATCTATATGCCAACTAATTCTTATTAGATTATACTGTAAGTAGACTATTAGGCTGAGGTTCGGGTTAGTGTAAGTTAACATGTACTTGCGAACTTACTTATAGTTAGTTAAATGTCTGTTGAAGGAGCAGTATCAACAGATATTAAGCAAATAGTCTACTAATACTCAAATTGACCATCAAAATAAAGTCTTACCTATTAAAATATGTAGTATATGCTGATTTTAATGCAATAAACAGGTGCACTAAAACCTTAATCTAGCCAAATGTGTGAGATGCCAAGTGATATTGTTCAGGTTATTTCTTCTAACTTTTAAGACCTGCCAATGACCATATAGTTTTATTATTTTTATTATTATTATTATTATTATTATTATTATTGCTATTATTATTATTATTATTATTATTATTATTATTATTATTATTATTATTATTATTATTGATGAAGTCTTGATATGGAAAACCATTAAATTCAAAAGTGTGTCTTAACTTTTTCACATTGCTGTAATGTTTTGTGTTGTTTACACAAGTTCATAAAGCTTTACTTTACTCTCAATTTACAGAAGCTTTACTTTTTAAAAGTTGTGTCAACACAACTTAAGCATTCTCAGCTGCATATTTTCAACTAAGGTCCCGTTTACACTGTGAGGTCTTGATTCCCAATAACGATTTGTTGCCTATATCTGAATTTTTTTTTTTTTTGCTTGTCTGTTTACACGTTCGATTCATGTGTTTACACTTGCCATACAATTTACTGCATGCATAAAGGCGAGTTCTAGCATGTGCACCACACTAGCCACAATGGAAGAAATTGTCTTGCTTTTAGTTCTGCAAAATTTGCAAAGTTTGCCCAACTTTAAAATGAATTTGAGGTGGGTGAGGAGCAAAAGGGTTTTCATCGCAGGTTGGGATGGTTTATATATGGTGTCTTTTACCACTTAGAGTATTTTGTGGGGACGAGATAGATCTCAAGTCTGGTGGGAGCAAATTGTGATGGGCTTTAATGAGGAGCAGTGGGTCAGAAATTTTAGGATGAGCAAACCCTCTGTTGTTGTTGTTGTTGTTTACCGTGGCAGCGTCTCAACACATACTCTTCCTTCTATGTCATTAAACCGTGGAGAAGTACCACATTGTCGCAAGTTTATTGATGTACAAAACGGAATGCCTCAATAAATCCGATATGCCTGTTTACATGATAGTCGCATTGTCACATATCCAATTTATATCTGAATAATTTCCACATATGAAAGAGGCCTGAAACTGATCTCTGAATATACGAATACATGTGCTTTTTTCCGTGTTTACACGGTCATAGAACAGATCCAATGTATCACATACAGTATGAGCAAAAAAATTGGAATTGGGTCATGTTTAACTGGCTGTGTAAACGGGACCTAAAGGACAGTACAAAGAAAGTGATGAAGTGAAGGCAGTTGCAATGACATTTCAGCATTTATCAAGTATTGAAGTGCTACTGAATGAACAAACCTATGTTACACAACTTAAGAGGAAGTGGGAAAACAAATGAACGAAAAGGATATGGATGGATTTTGATCGTAATCTGTATTTTGTGCTACATAATAATCATATGTAGAGGAAGTGTTTTTGTTTGTAGACGTTTGAATGCATTTCACCATGTGACTAACTGTTCAAAATCAGTCCAATTGAATGCATTTTTATCCTCTGGAAAGAGTCCAAATGGACTAGCTCAAAACTTTTAGACTTTGTTTACACCTACATGTATATATAGCGATGTCTACTCATGATCCCTAGACAAAAACACTCAATACCAGACATAAACCTAAAGAAGGCCATCAAAACAAAACATTATGGAGAAATTAGCTAACATTAATCCGACTTACCACATGCATGAAACACTTTTTACAAACTTCAAGTACTTCTTCTTTACAGCACTCTGGCTTTGTTCAGGTTTTCCAGGACTGACATTCTGTGACCATCTCTTGTCATAAAGAGTTCCATGTGTGCTCTCGGATCGTCAAAGCATTGAATTCACTTTCCTACTACGACGCATGCCACTGACTCTGTGGGAATGTACAGCCCTACGCATCAGAAATAAACAGAGATGCAGCCAAAGTCATAGGCAGAGCCTCTCTCCCGCCGTCTGCGGAGCATGCAGTGAACAGTATCTCCAGCGTTGGCTCTTTTCTCGTTATTCGGCAGTCGCAGCCTGGTGCTCTGCAGATACATTGAGGTCTGCGTGGCTGAATCGCCAGAGCTAGTGCAGTGTGAACAGTAACACCCAGGACAAATTACACAGCGCAGGGAACGGGCCTCACCGCCGCTGAGCCATGGTGGCATCACAGGGGCGGAAAATGACAATTCCCTGAAAAGGTCATACAAGACACTCGTGCCCACCGATTCAAGCTCACAGCCAATCTGACAATCTTAATTCAAATCATGACATCCCTTCCCCCACCAAAAAAAAAAAAAATCCTTTTCGTTCCTGTGTCAAAACGGCAGGTTGACCTTCAGTATTCCAGCACTTTCACTGAGTTGTAGCCTAATGCTAATCAAAAGGAGTCATTAGCGCTCACATGTTCTCACAATGAGACTATATTTATATGGTGATTGATTGGAAGAGATCAGGTTTTATGCTAATTCTGGTAGATGGAAATTGACATTACTGTTGTTGATGCAGTGACATATGCTAATAGCTAAGAGTGTGAAGAGTGCTAATGCATTTCAGAGACTTTAGCTGTGCACAAAAATCGCCCCCTGTTCACTTTTTCCTACATTAGTCCACTATTATAGTTTACTTGAAGGCATGAATGAGAATGTGGGAGTGAATTGGACACCGACAGGGTCACCGTTTTTGCTTATTTTCTGCTTGCTGTTTAAAAAATCAGTTCAAACTTAGCAAGCCAGCAGATGCAGCAATGATGAGATTCATCTTTTAAGGTGCTGTATGCAAGTTTTTGACTCTTCTAAAGCATAAAAATACCATAATATGTTTGCAGATATTTAAGAATCAAGCTAAGTGAATCATCTTGTTTATCTGAAAAAAAAATGTTGAATTCTGCTTTGAAAGTGTCTGCTATATGGCGAAACGCTGTCTTTGTTTTGGTTATTTTAACCCGCCTACTGCCAGTTTAGCCAATTATATTTCAGCACATCAGGTTGCCTTCTTGGGAAACGATACATGACGAGATTTGCAGTGCAATAATAAGCAATTTAACTGTTTGCACCAGACAAAACACCACAGAAATTTAAATACAGCCATTCAGAAGCGCAATACACACTCACAAAGTGGTAAGATTTATAATGTAATGATGATTACATAGTAAACCTTTTTAACATTATTAAATGTACATGCTGAGTCACTGATATGTGTTGATTTGCATTATTTCAGAGTTCTAAAGTTCAATTTTAAAGATTTGAGGTGAACCATCAGCTGCTGCTGCTTTGAGTAGTATGGCAATAAATGTAATGTAAAATGGCATTCAAACTTACATTGTTAGCATTTAACACTAAATACAGCACATGAGGTTTACCTGAGGTGATCATTGTCAGTTTTCTGTTGTTCAGCTGCAAGAAATAGAAGCCGTTTCTAATATATATTAATTTGAGGTGTTGGTTAGAACAAAAACTCCTTTTAGTATGGAATATATTCCTTCTATTGCGTGCCGTTGCTTTTATATACATAACTCGATTTAAATCAGCCTGTCGCGGTCACACAATGAGGACATGAAAGGTTATCTTTTTTCAGAAACTTATTCAAACAAGCAGTGGATTATTAAACTTGAGAATTAAGTAAGTGATAGTCTTTGCAAATGAGCAGATGGAATGAGTTTACCATGTAAACAAGGAGCTTCAGTTAGACATAGAGCATGAAGTCACTTCCCTTAGTGATAGCTTGTTCATCCACAGGTTTAGGAGAAATGTCCACAAGAGAAACATTCACTGGAGAGGGGACACATCCACGGAAGAGAACAAGTCAGGGAGAAGCAAGGTGAACCATCTGACATTGATTCCAGCCACTGACTGACTGGAATCGCTGGGGTTATATGGGGATCTGGCGATTGCTGGTGCAGGTGTGTCCTGTTGGTATTCAGGTGAATGTGCTCGGATGTAATGAGAGGTGGCTGGAGAGGGGGAGCAAAGGTTGGTGCTGAGGGAACGTGATGGTGAGAGAGAATGGTAAATGGAGCAGCAGGAACGAGCCAAGGATGTGACACAGCCATTAAGGCTTGATCGTCAGACTCACTCCTGTTGGTCCTCAATCTGGCAACCTGCGCTTGCATTTGTTTTGATCCAGGATTGCAATACCTAAATCAACCACTAGGTGTCAAACTTACATACTGCACCTTTAACTCTTTATTGGAAACTAGCATATTTAAATCTCATTAAACAGTTTACTTGTGTGATATTATACTGTATACATACACTGGATAGCAGGTTATTATACTTAACAGAATACAGTGGCTTTTTTCAGTGGAAACACTTGCAAAGACAGTGATGTAAAATACTAATGCTGTGATGAACAGCACAATACCTCTGTAACTGTCTTTGCAATGTTACTAGACTTTTGCGTGTTGTGTCTGAATTACTGTAACATACCATTTATTTTACTTCATTTATAAAACATACTTGTATTCATTAAAGACACATTTAATTGTTTAAAAGAACTTTATATAGATGCTTTTATTTAGAACTTTGTAATCATTAAAGAGTAATGGAAAAGTGTGAAAATTACAGCGAATCTTAAATAAATGCTTTTAGTTTACATTTTTTCCCAGAAATGGGTTGCGGCTGGAAGGGCATCCACTGCGTAAAAACTTGCTGGATAAGTTGGCGGTTTATTCCGCTGTGGCGACCCTGGATTAATAAAGGGACTAAGCCGACAAGGAAAATTAATAAATGAATTTGAATTTTGTAATTGTAAAAATGATTGTTGTGAAAAAGTATGAAGAACAAATAAATGTTTTCCAATCAACTTATACTAGCAATTACCAATGATTGTGTCAGCATAATGATTATTGATTATAGCAGAGCATCAAATCAGTATATCATGTGGCAGTAAACTGGCAGTAAAGGATCATGTGACAGTAATGTTAGTAAAATTAAGTTTTGAATCAAAGATAGAAATTATATTTTAGAATGTATAGAAATAGAAAACAGTTATTTTACATTTAAATTATATTTTATTATTATTTATTATTATGTTAATAATATTCATGCTTTGATAAAATAAATTACATTATGATTTAAAAAATGGCTTACTGTAATATTTCAACAATTCATACAGTAAAGAAAAATTGGAATTTACATGTGTCATCAGAATAAAACAAGTGTGATTAAATAATTGACTATATATTACTGTAATAATTATGACACATTCATTAAAAAAATGTTTTTGAGTGAATCATTCCAAATAAATAAATAAAAAAAATTTGGATGGGGACACAATATGTCCATATACTTCATAATAAATAGCTTGAATTTAATCAGATCAGGCAAAAAAAAAAAAAAAACTTAATCACAGCATCCCTAGTTTTATGCATTCACAACATTTAAACACAAAAGACCTAATTGTATGAAATGGAGAGAATAATATGCCCTGGTGCACACAGAATAGCCATAAAACCTGCAGATTTCACATTATATTGCATCTAAAGTTTCTGGGCATTGTTGCATGAAGAGACGATCACCAAATAATGGTGTAATAAAGTGAGGCTCCTGCAGGAGATAATAGGCTTTCCTCTGAATAGCGTCTGTGCAGCCACTGTGTGGTGCTGCACTGAGCTGCTGCCTGAGACCTGTGTGTGTGTGTGTGTGTGTGTGCGTGTGTGTGTTTTCTGACAGAAGGACAGAGAACCGCTAGCTTATACACACAATTCCTACTCCAGCCAGTGTCTGGTCGGATCCGCGTCTCCACGATGAGTCACAGTGCATATTTACATGCACACCAATACACTGATAACTCAAGTCATTGAAATGAAACAGAAATTTATTAGAAATGTTAGATAATAAATATATTGACATGTACAAGATTTTATTTATAAATCAGTTTATTTCCTTTTAATCAAGTCAAATAAATTGTGTATCTTACCTCTGTAAGGATGTATTTTTATGGACTTAAATGTGCCATGTAATAAAGCAACAAAAATTCTGAAATCTGAAGAAAAAGGCGCAGGATAGAATTTGACACCCTTTGCCCTCTTTCCTGTACTTTCCTTCCCATCTGGTATTGATAAATACTCAGGTGTGACTGGTAACAAGGTTTTGTTCACTATTTTTGATCAATTTGGATGAAATTAAATTTAAGTAATTGGTTAGCTTTAATAAAAGAACCATTCATTGCTCTCATAGGGTTTTTAAAGAGAAGGACGAAATGTCGCCGGTCGCAAGTCTGTATCCAGACCAGCCCATAGTGAAGAGCTCTCAAGCTCAACACTATGTATAATTTGGACTTCTATCTATACTCTTAGATTTATCTTTGAGTAATTGATGTTGTGCATTTACTTCTGAATTGGCTCTTATTGTTTGATTCTGTATTAGCATGAGAGACTTGTATTAGGAAAATAAATGTTAACCTTTTTGATTTATTCTGAATTCTCCTGAAATCTTTTATATCCAGTATATTATGTGGAGGCTGGTACTACCTTGATCTGTGTACATGATATCCAAACGAAATAGCACGAGACTGTTTGGAGCAGGTGGCACTTCAGCTCGAAGACTATTCGATTTCTGGTTATTGATGATTTAGCAAGTTGTATGAAAATTGCTAAACTAACAACACATTTAGTATGAGTGAGCAGGAGGAAACCAGACAAATTGGGTATTAATTAAACCTACATCCTCTGACTAAATTCAGAATGTCGAGATCCTGGCAGGGGGCGTGAAAACTCTGTGAGGCATTGGGTCCCTAAGAAACGTATAACTGAAGATTATGGGATCAGATATACATTGCAAACATTAAATTGATTCATTAATGAAAGTTGTGACAAATTTCTGAATAGAAATTGTAAAATTGTAGTCGGACTGAATTCGGAGCTGATAACCAATATAAGTAACACAATACTTTTCAGAAGCATTAAAAAGGCTTACACACATTTAACCTTCGACCATTCATCAGATTCCATTGTTGGGCTGATAGAATGAAATCTTACACCTCACTATTTCATTTGTTAAGTCTGTAGAAGGTTACTGGTTTCAGTCTTGGCTGAGTCAGTTGGCATTTCTGTGTGGAGTTTGCATGTTTTCCCCGTGTTTGTATGAATTTCCTCCAGGTGCTCCGGTTTCCCCCCACAGTCCAGAGAGATGCTGTATAGGTGAATTGAATAAACTAAATTGGCCATAGTGTGTGTGTGTGTGTGTGTGTGTGTGTGTGTTTTTGTGTGTGTGTGTGTGTGTGTGTGTGTGTGTGTGTGTGTGTGTATAGATGTTTTCCAGTACTGGGTTGCAGCTGGAAGTGCATCCACTGTGTAAAACATATACTAGACAAGTTGGCGGTTCATTCCACTGTGGCGGCCCCTGATGAATGAAGGGACTAAGCAGAAAGACAATGAATGAATGAATGAATGAATGAATGAATGAATGAATGAATGAATGAATGAATATTGTGGAATGTCAGTCAAAACTTGCACCTCATATATTATCCTTTTAAGAAGCAGCATTTGGGTTTGTAGCGTGTCCACTTCTGGTGTACCAGATGAAAACACATTTTTTTAAATTCAAGAAAGAATGTGATTTTGCACTATATTTCCTCTTCACTTACTGAAAATAGTTTGCTCTGTGCTTAAATCTGCTGTAAAGGTGTATGTCACACATCACACACACTTCAATAAACTGACAAAAAACAGGCATTAACTTACTGGTGAAATCAACCAAAGGACCAGAAATATAGCTGTGCTGATTGGTTTAATTTATGACCTTACTCTGATAAAGGAAATGGGTTACCAGGTTTACATGACTTTGTGCCATCGGAACATTCACATGGAAAACAATATTTCGATAATAACACAATTACTCTGATAAACATTTACTGTGGTGATTACCTTAATCCAGCTAAAGTCATACTCAAAGTAAATAAAAATGACTTAAGACATTAACTGAAGTGAACATACTTTGACTATTAGGACTTTTCATCACATTTTGCAACAAGATACTGTTATATGGCATGTTGCTTGTCTTGATTTGTGTTACCTTTGTTAGTATGGTTTGGGATTGTCTACGGTTTTGAAAATACTCTTGTTCCTTTGGACAGGGCCTCAGTGGCAGGAAGGGCATCTGCTGTGTAAAACAATTCTCATAGTAGTAATTGTCGGTTCATTCCACTGTGGCAACCCTTGATAAACCAGCCTAAACTGAAGGAAACTGAAGGAATTTATTCTAGCCAAAGTAAAACAAATAAGACTTTCTCCTGAAGAAAAAATATTATATGAAATACTGTGAAAAATGCCTTGCTCTGTTAAACATAAATTGAGAAATATTTGAAAAGGGATAAAAAAAAATCACTGGAGAGCTATTAATTTTGACTTCAGCTGTATGCTATAAATATAAGTTTAATCATGTGATCTTCTTAATCATCATGTGACACCTTAAAATAAAGATGGCTCTCAGGTCCAACATTGTTAGCTTGGCACTAACCAGGGTCAGCATGAGGGTGAAATCTTTTACAGTATCTCTTTCCCATACCGCCTATAATTGCCTAAACCCTTTTCATCTTGCTAGTGCTTTTTTAATTGTGCAGACTTTTTAGTCACTTTATTACATGTAAATGCTCACAGCTCATAGGTTCCAATGAAATATGTGCCGGTGATCTGGCTGTGTTTGCGGGCCAGACTGTCGCCCGGGGGAGGTTTTGCTGGGAGAGATATGATATAGTAACCCAGTCTCTTTTCACAGCACAGCTCGCTGGCCAGATTAATTGGGAAGATAGGCATATGCGCTCGCTCATCGGTCTGATTGTGCGATGCTTTGAGAGAGCTGATCGTGGCTTTGGTAAATGAACACACTGAATGACGTCTTGTTGGAGCATAATGACTCCTGTTCCCTCCGCAAACTCACATCATGTTTCTCCTCTGAGAAATCGCACATACGGGGCACATGTGTCATTCCCTACACTCACATTACAGGTGTCGTAAAGTTTTTGAGTAAAATGAGTAAATAAGTCAAAATATACAGTTGAAGTCAGAATTATTAGCCCCCTAAATTATTAGCCCCCCTGATTATTTTTCCCCAATTTCTATTTAACGGAGAGATTTTTTCAACACATTTCTAAACATAATAGTTTTATTAAATCATTTCTAACAACTGATTTATTTTATCTTTGCCATGATGACAGTAAACAATACTTCACTGGATATTTTTCAAGACACTTCTATACAGCTTAAAGTGACATTTAAAGACTTATCTAGGTTAATTAGGTTAACTATGCAGATTAGGGTAATTAGACAAGTTATTGTATAATGATGGTTTGTTCTGTAGACTATCGAAAAAATATATAGCTTGAAGGGGCTAGTAAATTTTACCTTAAAATGTTTTTTTAAAAATTCAAAACTCCTTTTATTCTAGCCGAAATAAAACAAATAAGACTTTCTTCAGAAGAAAAAATATTATCAGACATACTGTGAAAATTTCCTTGCTCTGTTCAACATCATTTTAGAAATATTTAAAAAATAAAAAGAAATTCAAAGGGGGCTAATAATTCTGACTTCAACTGTATATATTTGGAGTCATTTGCTCATTTTACTTGCTCAGTTATTGCAACTATAATAATGTTAAATAATTTAAAATTATAAAATAGATACTGATGCTGAATATTGTCCATAAGCAGTAGGGTTTTTACAGTGAAACAAAACCGTTCAATTAAAAATTTCCTAGAGTCCTCAAGAAGCAGAAGCTGCAATCCTTATTCTTTTTGTAATGTGATGCACTTGCGAGAGAAATGTCATTTTAAATGAGCAAACAGTGGCCGTGGCTTGTTTTTTCTACTATGGGTTGAATGAATGTAGTAAAGTAGAAAGATTCAGAAAGATCGGTAAAGGGGTTTTAGAAGAGTTATTACAACCTAACAGACTCCTCCTGCTCACCATTTCTGTTTGTTTTCGAAACTGACATTTGGAGCAGCATTAGCCACGTCCATTACCTCAAAATCAGAGACAGTCCTCTCTGCAGCCCGCAGCTTGATGACATTTTATCAGGTCCGCTATGTTGCTGCTGACCGCCTACACCTCCCCCTACCTTAATCCCAACTGTTTTATATATATATATATATATATATATTGTATATAATATATATTGTATTTATAGATGTTGAGCACTATATATATATATATATATATATATATACACCCCTCACAAATCTCTCATTTAAAATAATATTTTCTGTAGGATGCTTTACAATATTATATTTGTGCATATACATTAGTTTAGTCAGTACTCAAGCCAAATCTGGAGCTTAGTTAACAAAATAACAAAATAACTTGCCATAATGACCATAAAATTTGTAGCCCAAATTTATATTAAGAAAAAATATTTTAGAAAACTGTAAAAAAAAAAAAAAAAAAAAAAAAGATGTAGGTTTTTCTTTTCAATATTTCACATGAAATTAAATGTATTATCTTTCTATTTCACATGTTCGGTGACTAATATAATATTTAACTAGATATATCAGTTTAATAAATCTGTTTTGTTTAAATCCTAAATAAAACCAAAATACATTACTTATATTCACTAAAAAATTTATAAAAATATTCATTTTCAAAATGGGGTGCACTCATTTATGCTGAGCACTGTATTTTGAAGAAAGCTTTAAAAAAAATGTAACAAATGACTTTCATTGTTGGATAAACCAATCCATGGAAGTCAAGTATGAAAGTCAGTATGAAATGGTTGCATGTTTCTAACATTCTTCAAAATATCTTCTTTTGTGTTTGAACAAAAAACTTAAACAAATTTGGGAAAAGTATGGTGAGTAAACTTTTGGGTAAACTGTCTTTAAGAACGCTGACTCAGTTAAAGAGTATTCTCTGTTTCAGTCTGGTTTTAAAGCAGCTTGTTACTCTTTGCTTGCAGTGGAGCATCATGTCCTACACTCCACATCTACAGCAGGGCTTTACTCTCGTCGGCTCCCGAAGGTCACCTGTGCTCTCAAGGCTGTTTAGGAAGGTCAGCCTGTAATGAGCTGCAACTACTTTATTTGCCACGCGGAAGCTTGGAGGGATTAATTGTCCCCGCTCTGTCTCATCCGCCATCGGAGGCCCCTTTGTCAAAATGATCCATGGCTCTCGTCCCTCAGGCCCCCACTTTCATTATTAAGGTGCTCTCCGATCGATCTGACCATTTTTAACATTGTGCCCTGTAACTTTTATCAATCCTTATTATCTAATGTCCAATACGGCTCCTATCTGCACTGCTCGAGAAGCTTATGCATTTTTAATTGGGCCTGATTGTTGCATTAACAGCTGAATATGCAGATGGTCTCTTTCTCTCAGGCGTGGACCAATAGTAAGTGAAAGTTTTAAATTAAAAGGCCAAAGAAATCAATAGAGGGGGCGTTTGTGTGAGCCAGAGGTTCTGTTTAGACAGACACTGCAGGTGAATAGGCTATAAAAAAAGTAACTAATAGTTACCAATACACTTACAAAAGAAAGTTTGCCACTTTTTTTTTGTTGCAGTTTTTCTAAAATTTAAACATCTAAATGAAGCTTTTTAATGAAATATACACTTTTAATTTATAGCAGAACCAACCAGAAGTCAGGTTCAACATTCTTTGTTTCATTTTCTAGAAAGAAAATTTTGAGAACCTTTTGACTATAATTCAGCAAAACAATTCTGCAAACAGTCAAGAAAAAAAATAAATGTGTTTTAAATTGTGCATATTTCAATAAAAAACATCATTTGCATATTTACAGTTTGCATATATACATAGGTGATATCCATATGTAATAGTCATTGACATATTTACATGTACACACAGACATATAAATATGAGCAACATCACACTCATAGGAGTGCGATATTGCTGTATATCGGCACTGGTAGAAGGCATGCCTTAGTGAGCACCAATGACGATATACACCCATATTGCACTGGTACGAGTGTGATATTGCATTTATAAAACACTTCAATGGCATAATCATGTATATAAAAAAGAAAATCAAACACTGAGAGTCTAAAAAGCCTTTTGTATGAGGAACTACTTTCTTCTTCCATTCATTCTTATCTGCAGCTGACGTCAGAATAGCAGAATAACCGTTGCTACTTCACAAACATCACTTTAAAGCTATTTAACTGATTCTCTAGCGTACTATCTAAAGTGAAGACAAAACAGATGATTTTGCTCACATTTTAAGAATATAAGGCTGAACGGCATGAAATGCCATCAGTCTAGAGACAGACTGGGAGATCACAATAATTCAAAGCCAAAGCAAAGCAAACACTAGAAAGACTACCAGATTACTATGGTTTAAATACAGCACTACAACAAAGAAAAGAGAGAGATTGACTTAGAATGTCACTTATCAGTTCAATAATGATTTGATCAGCTGTAATTTGAAATTAGTTTTTCTTCTCCATGAACTTATTATGGAGTCTCTGTCTCCATCTTGTGGTGGAACGTCAACAATCTATGTTGTGTTCAGTATGACAGGCTGATGGATGTCGACAAGCTGCATCTCCGAAATTATAATTATTTAAAATAAACAGTGTCCTTATAAATAAACTACATAGTTGCAATCTAAACAACTACATTCTAATCTAAAAAAGCATCTAAGATACATTATGTTGTCCAACAGCTGCTTGCCACTCATGTGGGCGGAGTAAGGGTGCTTGCACACTTAGACTTTTGTTTCGGAACCTGGTGCTTTTCCCCAGTTAGCAAGGTTCGTTTGGCATTTGTAAATCCAGCAATTGCGCTGGGAACCAAGTTAAAACAATCAGTCCCAGATCGCCTGAATGACAAGGTCTCGGCTTGATTGAAACTAACTCTGGAGCGGATCGATTGTAGTGAGAAAGTAATACGATCTAATGACATAAAGAACCAGGCTATATCACTTTATGAAGAGTGATTGATGATTAGGGCAGGATGTCATCATTCGTACTGGTACATGTGCGTTTCATGTCAAATAAGAAAGTGAAAGCATGCTGAACTATTACCTAGAGCTGTTTATCCACATAATTTTAGCCAACGGCTAAGTCTTTCCTCTGATTTATATTTGGTGACAATGTTTGTAGGTGTCACCATTCAAAATTAAAGTGTACTTTTTCCGCTTATGTCTTATTACTCATCATCATAAATTACAATAAGGACATATGACAATCGAACGGGAGTCTGACCAGACAGAACTGTTCTGCTGAGAAGTTCTGCTAAGGTGGAGAAGTATAACTTTGAGTTATCAATTATAACTTTTAAGGAACGGTAGCATGGCGCAGAGGGTGGCACAATCGCCTCACAGCAAGAAGGTGGCTGATTCGAACCCAGGCTGGTTCAGTTGGCATTTCTGTTTGGAGTTTGCATGTTCTCCCCATGTTCCTGTGGGTTACCTTCAGGTGCTCTGGTTTTCCTCACAAGTCCAAAGACATGCTGTACAGGTGAATTGGGTAAGCTAAATTTTCCAAAGTGTATGAGTTTATAAGTGAATGGGTGTGTATGGATGTTTCCCAGTGATGGGTTACAGCTGGAAGGGCATCCGTAAAACATATGCTGGATACGCGGGCAGTTCATTCCGCTGTGATGACCCCAGATTAATAAAGGGACTACGTTGATAAAATAATAAATGAATAAATGAACTTTTGAGATAGCAGTTTTAAAGTATCGGTAATGAACTCTACAGACACAAATTGATAAAACGTGACAGATACTTTTTAAAATGCGTTTTGGAAAATGTATTTACATTTGTCTGAAAAAAATCACTTTATGAAAACCTAAAAACCTCAAAACCCCAAAATACATAAATTTTTGTTTTGTTTTTTTCTTTCCTTTTTTTCTTGGTCTAATGCAGAATCTGCTTGGTAGATATTCTCTAAAACTGACCACCATTGAGGCTGTTGCTTGGAAAAATCAAAAATATAACAGTTGAGAGGTTTAAAAGTTAAGTTTTTAAGACTGCATCAGACAGTTGTCCGACTTTTTTTTAAGAGCGAGAAGGATGCATCATGCAGAGCCGCACTGTCAGAAAATATTTTATGGGCAAACAGCACGAGAAGCGCTAATTTAAAGCTTGAATCCCTCTCATCGTGACACAACAAAGAGGGAGGTTGACAAACAGCTGGCAAGTGGGCAATTACTAGTGACAGAATACATTTTGAAGCTGCATTAGGCAAATTCATTTGACAGTTGCTCAATACGATTCTATAACATGACTGGATTATATGCTGAAAGCTCCAGCAGATGCTGCAAAGTGCATGAAAGTATTTTTAATAATGCATCTGTGAATCGAGTGCGGCGAGTGGAATTGGTGGAGCAGCGCCTCAGGATCTGAGCTTTCATCAGGACAATTGGAGAAATGACTCAGTTCCTTTGTAGCAATAGGTCATTTTCTTAGATCAGAAACTTCTCATAGCTAATACATGGGAAAAAGCTTTAAGAAAGGCATTAATGCAATTCTTCTACTCTCCATTAAAGTTCTGCTCTAATCCTCGTTTCATTTTCAGGGTCGTCATCTCTTTCACTTTATTGTTTGTTTTGAAAATGAACCAATGTCTCACTTGATAAATGTGGACACAAAAAGAAAAGAAAACTAGTGGTTTCTATAAATGTATTAGTTTAACAGTCATTTCTTAACATAATACATTGCAAGCAAAATCGCAGCTGAACTTGAAATAAACCGTTTTATTTTATTTTATTTAATGAGAAATATTTTGACGTTTTAATAATAATTCTATCCATTTTTAAAAGAGAGACAAAAACAAGTTTCAAGCCTCATGATATATTTTTATCACAGAAAGTTCCGTTTAAAACAAATGATCTGTTGACGGTGTGGTTCAAATACACACAATGTGAATGCTTTATTTCTCTCACATATCATTTAAAAAAGGTTTATCTTCACTAATTGTACAACTTTTCAAATACAAAATATGTGGATTATTCCTTCACTTGATCTTTTTTTAAATCATGTAAATTTATATTTGAATAGGCTAAATGCTTATCCATTCATTAAAGTATATACAATTACTTGCATATATTCATATAAATATACTTATGTTAAATTAACTATGAATAAATACACATTTATGCATTCATAAAAATATAATTCATAATTAACTTCTAAAAATGTGCTTGTATAATTATAATAATATAAACTAAGTATAAATAAAATATATAAGTAGTTTTCAGCTTTCATTGAAATATGTGTAAATCAGTTTAGCTTTTTATTTCAACCAGCAGGCTGTTCCAAAGAAGTGTATCTTCAACTTAAAATTTATTGGGTGATATTTTACTTGAATGGGGGTCTTGACAAGGCTGTCACTAGCTTAGTTATGTCATTTTAAATGCAATGTTGTCATTGTTTGAGATGTCTTTGTTACGACAACTTGACACAAATATATTGTAACCTGTCTTTCATGACAAGTTCACATTTGTCAAAACAACATAAATTGTCATAAATCTGTCATAAACATGATTGTCAAGAAGCTGTTATTATTGTGTCATGGATTTTATAACAGCATCATTCGTATTTTTCTTAACCTTATAGAATAAATTGAATTTGTTATTAAAATATATTTAAAAACTAACGATTAATTTTTAATGACAAATTCAGGTTGCTCCACTGGAAAAAAAAGTGCTCAGAAAAATAGCCATGACACAATTATAATGGCCTTATGGCAATCATGTTTATGACAGAGTTATAAATTATGTTGTCTTGGTAATGTCAAGTTTCCTTGCTCCCTGAAAAAAAATCATGCTCCCTTGATTAACTAATTATGACAGGTCGAGATTTATTTGGTTATGCCAAGTTGTCCAAACAAAGACATCTCAAATAATGTCATCTTTGCATTTAAACTCACAAAACTGAGCGAAGATCATTAATGACAGTTGTCATAAGCTTGCATAATATCTCCATATTCATGATGTCATGTCATGATTATAAAGATGTCATGACAGTCTTGTGAACACCCTCTTTAAGTAAGGTGTTTACACGTTTTGTTATTTATTTGAGCAATATATAAATTTGGTTGACTTAAAATTGTAGTGTATTTATTTGTATTTAATTTATAAGGCATAACATATTTAGTTGAGAAATAAATCTTTAGGGGACACATGTGGGGCATAGTTTGAAGGAAGATAAATTAACTTCAGTTTGTTTTCTTATTCTGTAACACATGTATCATGAGATTTAGATTTTAAGGTGCCAATGAAATAAAGCACTGATGACTGTTCACATACAAACCTGAAAGCAGTGAGAGTTACTCAGCTATACACCTGAGCTCGCTCTCTCTCTCTCTCTCTCTCTCTCTCTCTCTCTCTCTCTCTCTCTCTCTCTCTCTCTCTCTCTCTCTCTCTCTCTCTCTCTCTCTCTCTCTCTCTCCCTCTTTCTCACTTTCACAAACACAGAAGCTCAAAATGAGGCTAATTTACGAAGAGATCCAAGACTGAATTGGCCGGCAACACATTTCTAATTATCACTGCAGCTCTGGACTGATTACTCACTCAGTCTCCTGCTGAAGTCAATGTGTGTGGCTGAAAAATAGATGAGATCTTTGTCACTCAAATCACTATATGTTTTTAAGCGCTCTGGATGGCTCCGTCATGCATTATGAAGCGTAGTGGAGGGACCAAGGGAGCATTAACTACTTTCTTGGCTTTCCCGTTGCTTTTATGCCTCTTTAAGTGTCCCGTTTTCAGGGACAGCATGAGAGACACATGGCATTGGCTGTTTTAATATAGATTCACGTTTAAAGTAAAGTTTAGACCTAATTAATCTGAGCGATACCACATGCTTCAAGACTCATTGTTCGCGAGCTGATGCAGCTTTAATTCCACCCATCTGTGCTGCTGAGGAGGAGCTTTTGCTGGAGTTGAACAGATTAGACTAGTCAGCTTCACTTTGATTTTAGCTGCTGTTTTCCTAGATTGCAGATGTGCAGTCATTGTGTAAAAAGCACAGGGATCAAATTAAAAGAGTGGTATTTCACACTGGCCTGAGCTACACTGATAATAATGGAAAATGTTTTCCCAGAAAGGCTTGAAGTTGCTGCAAGCTAGACTAAAGTTTAATCCTCAAATATTGTGATAGTTCTTTTCGCAGACACAATAGTAACCTTAAAATCTGTTAAATTGGAAATATGTAGAAAACTAAGACTTGATCCGTTGCTTGAGATTTCCACAGTCGCCGTAATTGTCTCCAAATATGAACACATAAGTATTTCTGACCTGTAAATGAATGCGGTAAGAGGATTGTAATCATGTGTCAACAGTTTCTAGTTTCCATCGCTCGTCTTATTGCAAAGTATAGCCTGTATTTCAAGCCAAAAGATGTAATTCCTTCAGTGTTAATTTAAAAGCATTGTTAACTTCCTGACTGTAAGTGTTGTCTGGGATTAGTGTCCAAGCACCCAGTGGACCCTCATTATGTGGTTTTTGTGTGTGAGCGCGTGTGTGTGTGTGTGTGTAGTGTATTTGATTTCCCTTAGGGCCACTAGCAGAGGCTCCGGTACAGTTAGAGAGACTTGGCAGGTTCCTATCTGCACAGGGTCATCCATTATTGAAGGCGTGATGGGGAATAAGTCAGACTTCATGGGCAATGAGAGCGCTGTTCTGTGCCTGGAGCTTGTCGAGTTGTTCTAATAGTCAGACAGGTGAGTTAGCAAAGAAACTACAACAGTGTAATCAGTCGAATACTTTCTGGAGCACTTTCACATTTATGGTCTGTTGTAGTTTGTTTCTTGGTTATTTTGGTCTTGAACAAAAAAGAAAATAATATATTAAAGGAACAATCCACTTTTTTTGGAAATAGGCTCATTTTACAGTCAATTAGAGTTAAGTTTTGCCATTTTTAAGTCTATCCAGCCAGTCTCTGGGTCTGACAGGAGCAGTTTTAGATTAGCTTAGCATAGATCATTGAATTAGATTAAACCATTAACATAGGGGTACCCAAACTTCGTCCTGGAGGGCCGGTGTCCTACAGATTTTAGCTCCAACTTTCCTCAACACACCCGCACGGATGTTTCTAGAACACAAGAGCTTGATTAGCTAGCCCAGGTTTGATTTGACTTGGAACTGAACTTTGCAAGACACCAGCCCTCTAGGACCAGGTTTGGGAACCTCTGCATTAGCATTTGGCTCAAAAAAAGACTTTTGATAGCTTTCCTATTTAAAGCTTGATTCTTCTGTAGTTGCGTCGTGCACTAGAACTGATGGGATATTAAAAGTTGCTGTTTTCTAGGCCAATATGGCCAGGATCTATACTCTCATTGTGGTGTAATAATCAAGGAGACAAAATTATATTAGAAATAAATAGGTCAAATAATCAGGAACAATGATATTATGTTGTTTGACTACAGAAAAGTCAAGTTTTAAATAGCAAAATTACCTCTTAGATTTGTTTTTTTATTCATCTATTTATTTCATTTATTTATTTATTTATTTATTTATTTTATTTATTTTTATTTTATTTTTTTTGAGCAAGATGCGAATAGTCTTATCTTATTTAATGACTTATGCCAAACTAAGCAAAAAGTGCTCCCACCAAATTCGGAGATGAGTTTAATGGATTCAAAAGTGGTAAAGCTCAACTGTTTAACTCTAGATGACTTGTAAATTGAGCCAATTTCCAACTGTGTTCCTTGGAATCCTGGTTAACTTAGTATTCATATTATCAGTTTTCTCTAAAAGTAATGTAAAAGTTTTGGACCTGTAAAGCTGTTTTGACATGATTTTTTTAAGTGTTTGTAAACATTTAATTAAAGGTGACTTGACATGCAAAGGCAGTGGGTTTCAGTCACTGTTGTTTCAGACCCCACTGGCTTTTATTATGTAGACAATATTTCAAAATATATTCTTATTTTACTTAATTGGTTCATATATTACAACAAAATCCAGGTTGTCATGGACCTTTTAGAACATATACAGTTGAAGTCAGAATTATTAGCCCCCCTGAATTATTTGCCCCCCTTGCTAGACTGACGACACCATCTTACAGTAAGTGTGCCTAACTATCTAGTCTTACAGCTAATTTAAGGCTGTTATTTTTAAGGCTGATTTAAGTTGTGTTCTATATAAAAGCAATGGCATGCAATAGAAGTAATATAAAAAAAGTTTTTATCCTAACCAACACCTGAAATTTATATTTTAGAAACGGCTTCTATTCCTTGCAGCTGAACAACAGAATTTACTTCAGGTACACCTCATGTGCTTTATTCAGTGTTAAAAGCTAATAATGTGAGTTTGAATGCCATTTTACATTACATGCATTGCTATAACACTGAAAGCAGCAGCAGATTGTTTACCTCAGAACTTGAAAATAAAATAAACCATTTGAAATGGAACTTCTGTACAAGCCAACACATATCACATATGTGCACTTAATAATGTTAAAAATATCTAATATGTATTAATTAGGCTATAAACTTTACCATTTAGTTGGGGTGCAGTAAATGCACTATTCTCTTTTTCTGAATGGCTTAATTTAAATTTCTGTCATGTTTCTCTCATGTTTGTCATGTCTGGTGCAAACAGCCAAATTGCTCATCACTGCAAATCTCCTCACATAGCGTGTTGTTTATAATGTAACCTGCTCACCTAATGTTTACGTTTGTAATATTTATAATATTTGCTAATTAATAACTACCTCATGTGGAACTCTGAATCTGCATCTCATTTTAGAGGCTGTTTCTGTCCACCAGAGGTCACATTTAGGTCACGGATGCACACATTGAGAAACTTCCTTACTGAATAAATGAAATGTGCAGTTTTCCAACAAGGCAACCCTGGGTGCTGAAATATAATTGGCTTAAGTGGCAGTGGGGGGATGAATGACCAAAACAAAGACTGCCATTCCAGCACATAACACACATTTTTTACTTCGGCATTGTTTTTCAGATAAACAGGAGTGTTTACTTGACATGTTTCTTAAAAATTTGCAAGTATATTGTGCTTTTTTGTGCTTTAGAAGAGTCAAAAACAAACAAAAATACATACATACATACATACATACATACATACATACATACATACATACATACATACATACAAACATTTAAGAGTAAAAATTGTCACATCACTAGTATCATTTTACTTTTAGAATGTGTGAAACATTTAATCATTAAGGAGTTAGTTACCCCAGAAATGAAAAATGCATCATCATTTAATCTTCTTTTGAGTTCCACAGAAGAAAGTCAGTCTCACAGGTCTGGGATGACAGAAGGGTGAGTAAATGATGACAGAATTTTCATTTTCAGGTGAACTCTTTCTCCTTTTAAAAGCAGATTTTAAAAAGACCTGGGTTTGAGTGCAGTGTGAAAAGCCCAAGAGGGATTTAGTTCAGGAAAGGAGGAATTCAGCGCTGTAACATTTTAAAAAAATGCTTTATAAACTTTGAATGATGGGTTATTAAAACAGGTCATGTCTACAGTACCTCATTAGCAGTGTTTTTTAACCTATGATTCATACTGGAGGTCATCAGCTGCTAAGGATATTCATAGTGGCCGCAAACCTGTAGTTTTACCACTTACCTAATGGCTATTTAGCATCATAATGTCAGATAGGACTGTGTACATGAGAGAATTTGGATTAGTTAGATAAATTCTTCCATGTGCCATTTAGCCGAGGCCTGTCAGTGTCAGCCTGTCATTCACAGCCAGATCTGACTCATCGGTGAGACTGTTGTGACAGCAGCTGTCTTACGTGGTCTTCTATCTCTTTGCCTTCTAAGCCCACATTGGGTCTAAACGTCAAGATCCCGTTAAGGGTGCCTTCATCAGACATCAGAATCATTGGCACGCTCTCGCTCTCCTACTTTCCTTTCTCCTCCCCCGCAGATGCACCTCGGGTTGGCGGAAGCCTCCGTCGTTTCCTTTGTAGTGCACATCTGTTCAGCATTAAGTGACACAGCTGATTAGCCTCACTCAGGTCTTAATAAGACAAGCTCAGCTCCTCGCCAAACCGAAATCGGTGTTCTCAGGCTTGTCCCCGAGCCACTTCCCATCAAGAATATCCTGACTCAGATTAAAACGTCGTCCATATTCCGGAGGTCTCATTACTAGGAATGAATGTTACACGGCCTTGTCACCTGGGCAGCAGAGTGTATTTGTATTATTGCTGTTATTGTTTGTTTTTTCTCCGCGTGTCGGCTTCAGCAGTTTTGTAGGTAATGATTATGTGTTTATGACATCTTCCCCCTCCAGGTGTGTCAGAGGCGATTCCCCGACGCTCGTTTGCTTGCTGCGTGACTTCTATGCGATCTGATTGGACTGACACGGAGGCTTCACACCAGAAATGGCTCACATACTATTTGAAATATATGCCAAGACACCGCAAGCATTTGTTATTACACCGTCCTTCCAGTTCAAATCCGTACAGGGCTTGTCTGTTGGAGTGCATCATACATTATGAATGTAGTCTGACACAAATAGCATGGTTTTGGTCATAGCGTGATTTATATAGAGCAGTTCACTGTTGTTATTATTCCCCTCCACCACAGCGATGGCCACATTTGCCTAATTGCACCAGGTGTTCGTGTGTATGTGTGCAGGAAGAACAAAGCCGAACAGGCAGCGCTACGCGTCTGTGTTTCTAAGTTTGACCGTGAATGCTGAAGAGTGTGGGTGTACGCTCACTCCCGACTCTCTTTCTCATGGTAGCAGCAAGGGGTCGAACTTCTTTCCACTGTCTGCCATTGTCTCCACGCTGCCCCCCTCCTCGTCCATGCCCCAACTTTGTGATCTGTGTGTCCCAGCCCACCTGTTCAGTGCTCATTACTGTCAGCAGCATGGTTAATAAATATCCAGGTGGAGAGATCTTCCCATCGGCCCTGCTTCATCTCCATAAGTCTCCCTCTACCCACACGCGCACACACTGTGGACGAGCCTGACAGCGTTCATGATTACACTGTAAGTACGGCCGTTTTTCAACCCATGCCCAAACCCTGACACTGCACTCCATCTTACACACACATGCATAGGATAGTATTGAACTTACAAAGGCCGGGAATTTGTAATGCAAGTTTGAGTTTGAAAGCTAATGTGTGAATGGTAGATTTTTTGGCCTGATGTTTTACTGTGCTAGCAGGAGGCATGTTGCATTGAGTAGAGAAACCAGTTTCACTTCATGGTTGGGAAATATTTCATTCACTTCATTCGATCAAGGTTTTTTACCTTGCTTTCCTTGTCACTGTGAGGGGGTGTGGTAAGATGGAACCAGGCAGTTTGGCATGCCATCTGCTACTCTGTTATCCTGCTGTTTTACTGTTGTTTTCATTGTTTTTATCAGTTGGACCATTTTAACTTATGAGCGTGATGGTCTTCTCGCTACAAAAGAGGTAGTAATGGCTACTACATTAAACACTGTTAGCTTCAGCGAGACATGTTTTACGAACAATCCCAGCAACAAAACTGACGCTGTACCTAACTACATTCTGGAATTTCTATGTCGACAGCAATTCTGGTATTGGGGCATTTGTGGAGGCTTTTCCTGAAAGTTAAAAACATTTCTACGGTATGGCTTTTGGGGACCGCTTGGAGGCTTCACTTCATGGTGGATTGTTCGTTTGGTGCCCGATAGATCCTGTTCACCCAGCCTTATGCTGGCTCCATCTTGTCGTTCCAAGATTTGGATTCTACCATGGGCTTTGACAGATTGGGCTATCGCTCCTGTCCCGGTGGAATTAACCTAGGCAATCTGCGTTCTCTGGACAAAACTTCTTTACTGTCTTTGGTATCAATCTTAACACCGACCAGGATGGCTTTGCTAAATGCAACTTCATGAATAAGACTTTTTTACAAAACAACTTCTTTTCTGATCAAAGTTTGGTTAAGGTAGAAAATCTCACTCCTCTCTCTGACTTACTCCCGATTGACTGTTCCTTTTTTAATTCACTGCGACTTAATGGATGCAAGTGTGGATTATTAACATTTTTTTTTTTTTTAACTTTATCATCTCGCTGCTGGCTGCTTCCTGATTTAAGCATTTGACTTCAAAAAATGTCTTGAGCTGCGTCCAAAATCATACATACTTCCATATACTAAAAGCAGCATATGTGCTGAGTAGTATGTGCACAAAATTCAAAAATCATTATGCGAGAAGTACCCGGATGACCTAAAATTTCAAGCGAGAATCTGAAGTGTGCATCCCATGCAGGCTACACTATCACATGATGCCCCGCAAGAAAATTCATGAATGGTAGTGAAGCGACGCAACTGACACAGGTAGGTCAAGTGATCATGACAAAATAGTGGATGCAGTACATTTTCCAGACATAACCAGAATCTAACAAAACGTGGAACTTTTAGCGGCAAAAAGGGGTTTCATGTCTTGCTCTAGGCCACCTCATTTATTGGTATTGGTGTTGGAAGGGGGTGCTATTATTAATTCACTTTCTCTACCTACAACACCTGACAGTACTGTGAATTGAACCTGAAACCTTTGGGTTACAAGTCTAACTCACTTATCTTTAATCCACAATTGCCTAAAGCTGTGATAGTCAACATTTTAAGTTTTTATTTGGTGGCCTAACAGTGTATCAAAGTGTTGTGTATTATACAAAAAAGTCCTTAAAGAGCTCCTATTATGCCATTTTGCAAGATGTAAATAAACCTTTGGTGTCTCCAGAACGTGTCTGTGAAGTTTCCAGTCAAATGGCCATCGGATCATGTATTATTACTTTGCTGAAAATGGTAACTTTTGGATCAGCTGTGCCTTTAAATGCAAAAGAGCTGGTTCTCCTCATCCTGTAATGGAAGTTGAGCTAGGTGTTTAGGGTGTGTCCACCCAGCAACTACGGCTGGAAGGGCATCTGGATGCTGGATAAGTTGGAGGTTCATTCTGCTGTGGCGACCCCAGATTGATAAAGGGACTAAGCCAAAAATAAAATGAATGAATGAATGATGTAGCCTTCTTTGCAACGATGAATGAGCTACACACAAACGCTGCTACAAAGTTTGCTATTAATAAGCACACAGACACAAATATGACTGTAGCTACTGTACATTTAATAGGTTGTGCTGTTTTTGTACATCTAATCGTGGCAAGCGTGACAAATGTGCATTTGTACTCCAGTGGCTTTCCAGAAGCAGAACAGAACATCCCTGATTTAACGCATTTACTGCAATCAGTTTTTGCCTTTATTTTTATTGGTCAGGTAGATGTAGGAAAAACTAAATAGGAGAGAAACATTGGGCAAAAACCCTATACTAATAATAACCTAGAAAGCATTTTATTTCTTTTAAAATATGTCTAATAAATATCTAATAGATGTCTAAACATTGTCGTCTTGGCTAAGGCTAGTCATCAAACACACATAAAGTCTGTCTAATCAGTTTTTTTTTGACGACTAGACTAGTTTTGGCCTACTCTTAGATGTCTATTAGATTTTCACTGACAGCCCAAGTTTAGTCTTGTTTTAGCCAAGCTGTCTATGTTTATATGTCTATTAGAAGTCTGTTAAACAAAATTACTTGCTGGGAATTATCACCAAAGGACAAAATAACTCTCTCAAAGCCCTGTTGTAAACTATGATAATGTAATACCCACAATGATACTGACTACAATACACAAGCATTATAAATAAAACAACTTTGATACAATTGAGAAGGTCCAGTCAGAGTAAATGTGCGGTATTCAAATATATAACTATCTTTGACAAATATTGTAAAAGGAGGGACATTTAACCTTGCATGTAATCTAGATGAAGAAGTGATCAGCTTTCCTTAGTACTCCAAACTCCACTAGGCCCTGAATGCAGCCTGTAAAGGCTGTGAAAACGACAGCAAGTACACAGACACTTGATTCTGAAGAAGCAATCAGACTCTAAGGCATTTAATGCACTGCCTTGAGTCTGAGCCACAGCAATTGGGTTTGATAGCCGTGTCATTATGAGAGGAGGGCGTCTGGAGGTCTTCAGGAGTCAGGGATTACAGAGGGGAGAGGGTGTGAGTGTGCGTGTCACTCCAAGCCTTCTCAGCAAAACTCCCACCTTTCCACTGATTCCCTCTTTGTCAAGAGTCTGGGCTGGAGAGCACCACTTGACCAGGCAATAGTGTCTGTGCAGAGAGCACCAATGACACTCAGGGATTTATGCTAAAAGTTAGGATTCCTTGACATTGAGAATTTGTTTGTTTAGAGAATGTAAAGCATGGTGTCTTGATTAAACTGAAGATGTTTGCATAAGTGTTCATATTTATGACAATGGACCATACCATCTCACCAAAGTCCCAAACAACTTACAGAAGTAGCATAGGTGAAGGTATATATCTGATGCAGTAAAATCATGGCAGATGCCTGGGTAAAAGTGTCATCATCAGATGTGTAGAGATGTGGAGAGGAGCCCGGGTCTCTCTCTCTCTTTGATTGGGCAAACTGTATGGCACCCGTCATTTGCCACTACTTCCCTTTGATTAGCAGCTCCATGAAAATGTATGCCCAGCTCTCAAAGAAAACCAGGGGAGTCGCTACCTGTCAGGAAATTCACAAACAAGTCTATGTAAAGCTGGGCACGCCGCATACATTAAACTCCAATCCACCTAGCCATTTCATTGTGGGACCGAGTTGCTAAATCCCCCCTGACTCCCCCTTCCCAGAGCTCTTCCCACATCTGATGCACGCATCCCAGGACGACAGGAAAGGAGGTGCAGAACCAGCCCCCCAAACCACAATCAGGGAGAGAGTGCTCTGCAAAGCGCACTACAAAGGCATCCCAGCAGATGCTGTGAATACCAAAAAAGCCCTCTCTCCTTTGTGGAGCGCAAACACTATATGAATTAATCAGAGCGCAGGTAGATAAATAAATAATGTATATAAGGAGCTAATTAAACATGTTTATTCCTGTTATCATATGCTGCCCCCATTTCCCCCCTTTCTTAAAGCCATGAATCTTTAAGTGCTTGTTAAATTGGTCTCGGGGGCCAGTGTGGTGGCAGAGGGGCGGTCAGCACCTGTCTCCGCTGAAGGCAGGTGCGTGACCAACGGCCCATGATCCTCCGCTGTGCCGAGCTCCGTGAGGAGAGAAGGGAGGAGGCAGGCATCATGCTGGGAGGTTAGCGTCCAGACAAGGAGCGGCTGACAGGGCCGGCCATCACAGCCCCGGCTCGGCTTTGATTAATGAGGGCATTTGAAAGACAATTAGCGGGAGCAGATTTACCTTCAACCGCCTTATCAATCAGAGCCCTTTAATTCAAAGTAGAGCACCCCCTGTCACAAAACGGGTGTATCAGCACCGAGCCTCCAACGCGCAGACAGCTAAACAGAGCCAGCGGGGGGCGAGGAGAAGGAGGGCATTGGAGCTTCGTAAACAAAGCAAACTTTCAGGCCTTACAGTCAAGGTTCTCTTGTATAACTTTGACTGTAAGTTTTTCAAACGGCCTTAGTGGCTTTGGCTACACTAGAGCCCAAGATTTATTGATCAATGCAATGAAAATACTGTCTTATTAAAGCAGACCATATTTCAGCGCATGCATAAAGACGGGAATTCTGATGTGAATGTGTAAATTGTACCATCTGTGGGTAGATTTAATAAAATACAGCCATGCTGACATTTAACAAGGTTTTAAGCCTCCTAATTATTAAGTAATGATCTCAAATTGCAGGCATAAATCATGTTGGTGGGCTGTTACGCCGAGGACAGAGTACAGTGTTCGTACATATGGAGCCCATTGCTGCACAGGAATTTTGCATTTGCAAGTTCTGTAAGAAACAGATTTGTGTAGAATTTAATTGTAAATGTCTTTTAAATTCCAGTTCAGGTGCTGAATTGAAATTCAAGTTGCAAACAAGTGGGTAACCCATTACTTAAAGAGGTGTCACGACACCTTTATAATCCCGTCATGAATATAAACGAGTTTAGGCATGCTTATGACAACTGTGATTAGGTGTCATCAACTCAATATGTCATTTTAAATGTTATGATGCCATTGTTTGAGATTTCTTTGATATACCTGTCTTGGTCTCTCGTGATCAATTTACATTACCAAGATAATATAACTTGTCAAAAATCTGTCATAAACATGATTTTCATGAGGCCATTATAATTGCATTATGAATATTTTTCTGATCATTTTTTTTTCACGTGAACTAAATTAATTCGTCATCAACGTTTCTCAGTAAAAGTGTCTTTATTATGTCAAGTACTTTATAACACCAACATTAATTTTGAAAAACATTTCAAGGACACACTCAATTTCTACCACTTCACAGTAGTTAAAAGAAAAAAAAATTTATTAATATTATTGCAATATTATAAAATAAAATAAAATAAAATAAAATAAAATAAAATAAAGGTTTTCTAACAGTCATGTAATTAAGTGCCATATATTTAACCCCCTTCAAGTAAAGTGTTTAGTACTTAAATATTGCTGGTTAATTATGTTTGTATATAATAACTTATATTTCATTATAAGTTTTACTTAATTTGATTGTAATGCAATAATGTGCCCCTTTTGTAAAGATGCTTTGAAACAATAATTTTTGTACAAAGCTCCATACAAATAAACTTTAATTGAATTATATTTAATGGGAAAGTAGATGCATTTACAGGTACATCAGAGGTTCTTAATGTCTACATTAAAATGTCCAAGCCTAATTTTTTATTAAGGTCAAAGATCCGAAACAATTTCTATACCATCATTTGTTTTAATAAACATCCATAACATGCATCACAAGTCAACACTATTTATTTTTCTTGAATTAAAGTGGCGCTTTCATTCAAAACACATTAAACACAATGTTAATGTGGCAAAACCATTATTATTAGTGCATTTTTATACAAAACACAATATTGGTAGGCCCAATAGTATCTGGAAGCAGCCATGATGATGCAAGCTAAGGTTGCATATCTCAGAGATGCAATGTCAGACACAATGCACTCAATGGAGCTAGTGATGTCACTGTGAGGCATGGGGTTAGGTGTGGGCATTAAAAAGCATTGCGTGCAAGTCAACTGCACTAGGTCTCCATCCAGACCTCTCTCCAAAAAAAGTAAAAAATAAACAAAAAAGGTGCGTAATGAAAACTATAGGTGTTAGTTTTGCAGTCCTCATGTCTGTATTTTGTGGATACTGCCATTCAAAATGTCTGTGTTTTGTAGAGGCGTTTAACATTTCCACTTTTTACAACTCTAATTGTCTCATTACAAATCAAGCTGAAGGCTTTGAGCTGGCTTGTGGCAAAGTAAATGCATACTTATCTGTCCATTCAACTTTGAACTGTCGATTCTCTTTATGAAGTTTTTTTTTTACCATGAGATCGACATTTTCATCTATTCAAATGATCGCTTGGCTGCAGTGCATTAAGAAGGATTAGCCTGCTCGATCACGTGAAGCCTCGTATGATGAGGGATGTCATGTCAACAGAGGCATGCAGGAAAACTTTGAATGTTTTGCCTTAGATTTTATTTTAGCCCGTATGGTTTAAACAAAAATACAAACAACTAAACTGTTGATTTACAAGGTTTGTCCATTTATCAATAAAGGAAATCCACAATTTGAATCCTTTACGCATGGTCTTGCAATACGAAATGGAGTGAAGTAAGGATTGAATACCCTCGCCATCCAAACTTTGAGAAGCACTTATTTACATTATATATCTAATGTAATTTAACCAGAAAAACAGAAAAACGCTAAATTAAATTGCTGTTCAAGTATGTTATTTAAATGTTTCAGAAGGCATACTGTAAATGAATGGATGGAAAATCAGAAAGTTGCCCAGCCATGATAAAAAGATGTAAATATAAAGGCTGATATTCTTACCACATTTCCTCCAGTTTTTGACAGCCCTTGACAAATATACTCATCAGGACTTACTCTCTTCAGGAACTGTGTGCAATTACACACGTCAGTCATTCAAACCCAAATTATTTGAACCACTGGAGGAATGATGAAGGCTCGGTTCAGCGAAGTGCTTAAGGGGGTTTAAAACAGAAATGTGTTTTTATAAAGCTGGAACAAGTGAGTAAAGAAGCATCTCTATCGATCTGACTCCTTGTAGATAAAGCAAGTGCGCGGGGTGAAAAGAAACAAACACATGAGGTAGACAGTACCTCTGGGAGGAAAATCAATATGGTTGCCCCACTCGGTCTTCGCTGGTCAGACTATTCTCACTGGGCTCCGGAAGCTGCAGGGGGAATGAGTGGACGACTTGGGCCAGTTTTTTTAGCATGACATACTGCAAGATTTCATTGGACAGATAACACAGTGGTTAGATTGTTTCAAATAGAGCTGAATGAATTAGAAACAAATACAATAATGACAGCAGTGTTCTCATTTGCACCTCACTGCTCAAAGCTATTAGAAACGTACAGCAGAAATGAGAGCGAATCTTGACGCGGCTAGTCTGACCCCAAAAAAGAACTTGAAAATGACTGTAGTTTGCCAGCTGGCATTAACAGTCAGACCTGCCTTCATAGGGACATGACATCATTAGAGAAGAGGTCAGCGAGGGAAGAGAGCCGCTCCGACATAGAAAGCGAGGGAATTACTCCCACAAAAGACTTCTCCCGGGAAAATGAAGAGAAACCTGACAATGAGAGGAGAGATCTGTTAGTCATACACCCTCGTTTGTGCTACGACTGACATTAAGCCCACAGGCAAGGCCAGCCCTCTCTGCTTCAGCAGCCCACTAGCTCTGGAACATGCTGGCGCCCCTCTATTTTCCATTAGCCGTTTATTTCACGGAGAATTTACTTGCTGCATGCCATAATTGGTATATAGGGCTTTCCTAACGCAATGGGTGGATTGGACATTTGCAAGGTGATCTTTGACACAGGTGAAGGATGCATAAATTGCCCTTTCAGCTAGATGTTATGAGATTTTAACTGTCCATTATGTCCTGCAAGTACTTCACTAATACAGTATGGCTAATGACTCCTTTTTGGTTCACATTAACAGTATGCATTTGCCAGACATTTACAAAGTGACATTGAACTCAGGGTATATGGTACGTTCTGTCAGCTAATGATTCCCAGCGAAATAAAACCATAACCTCAACATTACATACAGTGTGATAATTATTGAATTGCTTTTGATATTAGTTATTTAACATTTTCCTGGTTGATTAAATTGCCATTCTCTGCTTTATGGATTCACCATGGTTGCATTTGTGTTGTGAAGTATTATATTGTTAAGTATTATTACTCTTTCGTTGACTTAGCTCACATCTTTTATCTGATTTGCCAGCTCAATCTTTAGCATTTGACATAACACTCTTTATTAAATGTTTTATCTAAAAACAAATTGCTGTTTTTATTACTTCTATTCACCTCATTCTTTGAAAACAAGTGGGCGCAGCCATTTGAATCTTTTGAGACTTCTGGTCTCATTTACTTACATTCGTTTTTTGACATTAAGCTTGTTATGCTTCTTGATGTTGCAAACTGATGTTTTCTTATTATATTATTCTGCTTTGTCTGTATAGTCATGCACACACTTGGTTGTAGAGCAAGAAGTTTGACCATTTAAATTTTTTTTTAATTTTTACTTTTTCTTTTATTCATTTAGCATATTTTTTTGTACAAGTTTCATACAGGAAGCCCTGTTCAATGCAAATAATAAGTTGTAATATATTATCTGTTGATTATGTTTCCACCCATTGTTTGTCCAGTAAAATTGATATAATCTCCGTACAATGATTATTTAACCTCTTAACATTCTTACATATATGAATTGATATATGAATTGTTAATTAACTTCTTTTTTTTTTTTGTACAGAATTTTACTAAAATGTAGTTTTATGGAATTGATCTTTTTAATAGGCCTACTCAATGTAATACATGATTTCTGAAAACTAAAAACTTCTCAAAATTACTGAATAGACTGAATTGCTGTATTATTAACTATTTGTGTATAAATATTTAGGCAGACATCTTTCCTCTTCATTAACTATACTACTGTAAATTAGCCAATGAGTTATTTTAGGTGTCACCACGCTGTGATGCATAATTTCAATACTCCAAGCATTATCCACCTTCTTCAGTATAATTCAATGTTCTGTTCTGATCTTAAGCCTAGGCAAATAACTGAGAAAGCACCAATCTGATGCCACGTTTTTATTTAATGTCGTCATGTAGACTTCTTACAAAGTATTTTACAGTATTTTAAAAATACAAAAATACAAGACCCTAAAGTATTTTGATACAAAATATTAAGTCATTGTCATAAACCCCATAAAATACAAATTACAAAATACTATTTTGTATTTAAAATGTGTATTTGAAATACATGTATCATAAATACTGCCCATTCCTGTGTATACTTAAGTATCTGTGAATGCAAACATTATTATACATTTCAACAGCCTCTACTCCAAGTCTTCAGTGTCACATAATACAGTACTTCTTTTTTCAGAAGTATTGCCCAGAAAATGTTTTTTTTTTTTTTTTTTTTTTATGACGAATGTTGAAAACAGCTACTTTTAATCAAATTCTTTGGATGTACTGAAATCTTTTTTAACATTCTAAACATTTAACTAACAGTTCTGATCAACTGAATGTAATTAAATGATATTAGCTACATGCATTTAAGTAATGCACACTGAATTCATTATGTTCTTATTATGAATGCTTAAAGGTCACATGAAAATAAAATAACGTTTTTTAGACGTTTGTATCAGTATTGTTCATTTTTAAGATATCTATAAGCTAGTGCACACCGAAACAGAGATTTAAATCACATTTAGAAGATATAAAACTGATGTAAACATGTAAAGCTTGCAGTTTGTCTCCACCTAAATTTATCAACGGTTTTATTCACATCACATCATAATACAGTTTCTCATCAAATCATGACCAATCAAATGTTCTCTAGTAACTGACATGCCCCGCCCACTTTAAGACCCTTCTCATATGCTTTTCATTTGATGCACTTGAGCTCAACTGCTCTCACTGGCAAAGCGGTAATAAAACTAAATGCTATAGGCTGTTTTTTAAGGGGAGGAGCTATACTATGCCCCACCCTCTTTTTGTTTTAATTGAGATTATGTCAAACATCAAATAAAAATCCATATTTTAAGCACTTCACAGGACCTTTAAAAACAGCTGCTTATTTTTTCCACAATTCTTCAGATAAACTGAAACCTTTTTTTAGCAATATAAAGATCTGCTGGTTTGGATCAATTTAATGTTAAAGTAAATTAATTAATAAATTATATTAATTATATAAAATGTATTTGTATTACAAATAATTGAATAAATAAAATCTTACTGCTAAAGGTACATATGCTGCCATTTTACACTGTGCAAAAAAATAGTAGTATGTCACTCTGCATCATTTCGTAAGAGACCAGTAATATGTGTGTGTCAAACTCTTTCCCATTCCCATATCCTTCCCAGGCAGTTATATGGAAAAAGTTCCATATTAGTTTTATGGTTCATGTAGTAGTGCTAATTTGTGGTTTGCCCTCACGTTACAACACTATGTGTTTAATGTATTTACAGGACGGACGCACAAGAGTGTCATTAACCCACATTTCCCAGTAGTAACAGTCATAGCGCACGTAGCTTTGAGCTTTCATTAGCGATGTTTTATAGGGAGGCATTTGCGTAGAAAGCTGTGATTTGTTTTCCAATGTTTGCTGTATCCAGGAGACAGAGCGATGTAAATTTATTTAGTTTCATAATAGATATTTGCTCTCGGAGAGGAATAAAAAAAAAAGAGATAATTTTATTTTTCAATAACGAGGGCACCTTAATTATCTCTCCCTCTCTCTCTCTCTCTCTCTCTCTTTCATAAGTTTCCGGGGCCCAGTTACTGCAAATTAGTCATCCATTGTGTGTTTGGAATTCCACATGCGTACAGCAAGTATTGAATGACAAATTGCAATAAGTCTTTGTCTCCGGTGGAGACCAAACCAGGGACTGTAATGATATTCATTTTCAAACAGGAGAACATTCTAATGGGCAATTAAGACGATCAAGCCTGCCAAGCTACATGTGAAGAATGGAGACCCGGTGCCAGCCATTACGTGTCCACCCCCTTTCCACTTCTCCCCAGCTGGATCTTTGTCTAACATGTGTGCGCGTCCGACACGAGGAGCGGGAGGGTGTCAGGGGGGGAGCTCCAAAAGCACAATATAATTGAACTTTCCACATTACTTCTCACTAATATGTGCTGCCACTTGGTCTCATTAGTGGAATGATGTGCTCTCCAGTTCAGGAATGAACTCTTTGCCCGAGTAATTAAAGCTCCTAAAGTTTCCAGTCCTTTGTTTAAAGAATTCGTCCTTGTGCTCTCCATGCCCCATCAGCTGCCTAATTAGCAGGGCCTTTGTGTGATTAAAAATTCTCACAGAGATTCCATTGGATATTTTCCTCTGTTAATGAGTGTTTGTGGACAGCTGGGAACAGGCGCCGGCTCCCTCCTCACCGGACCTCCTGTGCACCGGGCCAGACCTCTGTCAGGGCCCAGGAGTGAAGGCTGTCATTTCTGTAATGGGGATGGAAATTGGTCAAAAGCAGCGCTGGCCTCCCGCAGGACTGCAAATGCCTTGAAATATAAATGAGGATGAATATTCATATTTTTTTCCTCCTTTTTCTCATTTTCACCCCCCGATTTAAGAAAAGTGCTGAGTATTAATATACATGTCAGTCAGATTAGAAAGGCCCTCGGATCTTGGCGCCGGCGTCTGCCCATTAATGCGTCCCTGGCTTCATTTGCTATTATTCTCAGGTTCTTTCTCTCCCCAAAGTTGGGGTCACCTTCTCCGCTGAGAATTGCTCACTGGAAGCTTTCCCTTTTGTAATGTTTCAACCCACTAAGTGAGAGAGAGACGGCATATCTGTGCATGTGTGTGTGTGGAGAGAGAAGCAGAGAGGCATTTAATGAAGCCCACTCGGAAGTACGGAAAGTAGGGGTCAAGCTCAAATGAAAGAGGAAAGAAAAGCAGTGCATGCACTTGAAGAGCTGGAACCTGAAGCAGGAAAAAAAAAGGTTGGGGGGGGGGACTTGGACAGTCGCTTAGTGTCTCTGGACTGTTCCAAAAACGATTATAATATGGTTCTAAAATGATTAACCAACCATCTAAACAACTACCCAAAATTTACTGAAAAATAAAACACTAAACAATTATGTTCTGGGTCCAAAAATATTGAGATTATAGGATTGACAATTTTAGGATTTTTCTGCTGTGATGTTTTACAAAATAGGTGTTCCAAATTTATATTACATTTGTAATGTTTGCGGTGGATCAATTCAACCAGAATCGATTTTATGGTTTAAGGCAGTTGCAAATGGTTATCCAGCCTCTAATGGTGTTTTCTTTTACATGTACACATTTAGCAGATGCTTTTATCCAAGTTAATTTCATGTGCATTGATGTTGTACATTTTTACCAGTTCATGCCTATTTTAAATTTGTTGGAAACTGCATGTTGATCTGATTTAAATGATAAATTGTAATGAAAACGTATAATAATATTATACAATATAATATTATATGATATAATACTGAGCATCATGGACAGCATTGTGGCAGCAGTGGAGTCATTCAGGGTTCTGGGCACACCATCTTTCAGGACCTGAAGTGGTACACTCACATTGCCTCCATAGTAAAAAAACAAAAACAAAAAAAAAGTTCAACAAAGGCTGTACTTTCTTCATCAGCTTAGGAAGTTCAACTTCCCAAAGGAGCTGCTGAAACAGTTCTACCCTCCGACATTGAATCAGTCATCTGCACGTCAATAACTGTCTGGTTTATCTTGACAAAATTACTGAAGGCAAATGCAAACTAAAAGTAGACTATTTGTGCAAACACTGCTGTTTGGTTTTTAAGCACTTTTTAAGAACACTACTAAAAATATTTCTATTACATTCTGATTTTAGGCTAACATGTTAATCATTCCAGTTGCTCGTGTGACTTTGTGAGAGGTTTAATGCCGAGTGATTAGATCAGAAAACAGGATTAGAACATGATTATTTAAACATTTAAAAAACAAATTTAGATCATAAATTTAATAAAACTATCAAAACTAAAAAGGTTATATTTACATAAAACTTCACAATGATACCATTACAATTTGCACAGGCTCACAAAAATTGGACAATAGAAAACTGGAAAAACGTTGCCTGGTCTGATGAGTCTCGATTTCTGCTGCAACCTTCAGATGGTAGAGTTAGAAATTGGTATAAACAACATGAAACCATCCTACCTTGAAACAACGGTACAGGCTGCTGGTGTTGGTGTAATGGTGTGGGGGATATATTCTTTGCACACTTTGGCCCCATTAGTACCAGTTGAGCATTGTGTCAATGCCACATCCTACCTGAGTATTGTTTGCTGACCATGCTATCCCTTTATGACCACAGTGTACTCATCTTCTGATGGCTACGTCCAGCAGGATAATGCACCATGTCATAAAGCACAAATCATCTCAGACTGGTTTATTGAACATGACTGAGTTCACTGTACTCAAATGGCCTCCACAGTTACCAGATCCTCAATCCAATGAAGCACTTTGGGATGTGATGGAACGGGTATTTCACAGTATAACCACTAATGCTAAGCTAATGTCTCAACAGACCATCTACTAACTATAAGTTACAGTACTTTGCAAGTTCATTTCAACTTATTCTACTAACGCTAAAGTGAGTTACCTACTGTATGGTCAGCAGAATGTCTAAACAGGATTATCAAAATGCTTTTGCTGAACAGCCACTGTAGTACAATAGCACAGATTTAAACTTTATCAAGAAATAGTGCATGAGCCATATTTCTACTTTTTTTTTCTTTTTTTTTTTTGCAAATTAAAACTTAGATCACTCAGTGAAAGCATATACAGCATGAGCTCCAGGATATGTGAGCTCACAGCTCTCAAAAGGCTGGAGGCTGCACAAGACAAATCAATGATGTGATAAGTACTTGACATGGGCTTGGAGAAACTGTTGAAGCAGGCGATTCTCTGAAAGTTTAATTACAGTTCAGGAGCAATAGATAGATTTCTGGAAACATCATTATAAACAGAGAGCTTGTGCATCAGCCCAGCCTGATTATCCTTCTCTTTAAAGCGTCACATTTCCAGACAGCAGAAGATCTGATGACAGAACATCTCGCTGAACAATCTACACCTGAAAGGACATGATTTGCTTTGAAATTTAATTGAACAAAGTGACAGGAAATGATTCCTCGCCTTGGTTAAATATGATTTTCAAAGGAAGTGCGATGTGTCTAGTGATAAAGGCCCTGTAGTGAAGGTTAAAGTGATTAGACTTGATTATCAAATAATGAATGAGACACTGATGTAGTCTTAATTGCATGCTCCGGTGACTGCGTTGTTTGACACACATCATGCGTTCGCTTTGTAAATATAATCCAGCTCTTTATTCTTCAGTCTTTGGTCTCTATACTGTCACTGGCGCCACACTGCTCTGCTTAGAGTTGCCCTGCCTCTTAAAAGATTCAGACTAACATTTAAATTCATTATTCATCAATCCAGTTTTCTAAATGTGTGTTATGTATTTGGTCAAAATATTAAAATTTGATCAATTTATTATACCAATTATATAATTATACATGTGTGGGTTACACTTTATTTCAAGGTACAGTTAACATAAACCATTAACTATTACTATTTCCTCAATAAACCGCTAATTTGCTGCTTATTAATAGTTATTAAGGTAGTAGTTAAGTTTAGGTATTGGATATAGGGATCATGCAGAAGATCATGCAGAATACAGTATGTAATTTATAAGTAATAAACAGCCAGTATCTTAATAATAGGCAGGTAATGAGGCACTAGATAATAATGAGAATTAATACTTATGCTAAAGTGTTACCCAAGTTTGACATTCGGTCAAACTTTAAGATGTAATTCTCACCATCAACAAACAATCAACTTAAACCCCAGTCAGATCACATTATTTTTGTCGGTTACTAAAGTCATTATGTCAGATTATGTGATTTTCATGTCGTAGGTAACAAATGTGCCAGACTACATGTTCCTTTACGATCAGTCATCCTTACATTATTTAAGGGCATTCATTATAACATTGATAGGATCAAATGTATATTTCTTTTTTAATATTAAGATATTTTCTATTAAATCTAAATGTATATTTTCCAGCTATGGGTGGCTTATTAAACAATCCCTCGCCTGAACTTGCTGCGAGTGAGATGGAGAAAATGAAAGCACATCAGCAGCAAGGAAAAATCAGATGCTCAAGATTACCTCAGAAGAATGAAGGTATTCCTCAGTTTAAAGGCTGAGAGAACTCAGAAACTCATTGTGAGAATGGAGATGTCTGCATATTTGTGCCGGTCTGTCAAAAAATGCTTAAAACACTTTAACATTTTAAAGAAAGTAGTTAAAGTCTGCATAAACAATGACTGATCCAGCCGCGACCCTCCCATAAGTTAATATGCAGCCTATTTTTTGACCTGACCCACGTATTGATGGCAGCACCTGCGGATATAACTCCCATGTGACGGAACTCGACGTGAAGATTGGGGAAAAATTAAATATGCTAGACTTTCTGCGATGATGTTGAGTGGCGTCGCAGACATGGTATCGGTTTTCATGCACTATGCCTTATTACACGAGAAGAAACAATTGAACCTTGTGTCATGATACCCATTTGTCATTTACTACTCCTATGCCACCCTACTTCAAAGAAATTATGCCGACATCATGACAAAATTGTGTGATCCAACCAGGGCTTTAGACTTTTAGCTCAATAAACTACTAATTTGCAGGTTTTTAGTAGTAATGTGGTAGTTGTGTTTAGGTATAATAAGTAGGGTAAGGGATGCCAAAGAGGATATGCTAATAAACAGTTAATATCTTAGTAATAGGCAGGTAATAAGCCAGTCCTTAATAGTGGGAATTGGTACTTGAACTAAAGCGTTACCCTTTTTGTCCTTTTATCATTAGTTTGTATTTAAATGTTAGGTGATATTTAGGTTTATGTTTTGAGTGTTTTAGTATTATTCAATAAGTGAATATGAAATTCCAATAATGAAATGCCAGATTGTCCTAATGTAGTATGTCTAAATTGGACATCACATTCTCCTCTAATAGTTGCTCTTTATACTTATAGCAACTCATCTTAATCCTTACAGACTTACTTAAGGAGGTGCAGATCATTTTAATATCCTAAAATTCAAGCGAACATTCGCAGACTGCTAAAATTACATTTAATCTGACAGTAGGTGAAAGGCCAACATGGAGTTGCAATAATGTTTTGGCATGTCATACAACTAACTGCAAGTTTTCATGAGAGCATTTTACAATCATGGTCAATATAATCATATAATACATGGCTCTGTAAAATACTCTTACAGCAGTTTACATTATTTTTGTACAAAATAGCTAAATTATAGTATATCATACATTTGCCACAGATTATTATGATTCCCATTGTTCGGGAAATTTTTGAACAATTCCCTGATTCTGCATAATTTTTGACATAGCCACATTTTTTCCACCAATGTTTTGGTTTTGTATTGAAATTGACTGTTTTCCAGCTGTGCCTGCTAAATTGTCCTATTTGGTGACTTGAGCGTGTGTAATCAGCAGCAGTGCTAAATGTTGTTTCATTGGGTGTGAAAAGGCCCAATAACTCAAGCGCCACCAGCCAAAGCTACACTCTTGGCGCTGACTGGTTACTAATCTGTTTTTCATTTCATCTGCACCAATGCAGGAGCTCTGCAAAGAACATAATGTATATAGCTGGTTGTGTAGTTGAGGGCTAGATGGTAGAAGCATGGCTGAGAAGCTCAAACACTCCAGCTGAGAGTGATGATGTGCTATTGTTACCAACAAGTGACTGATTTCAACTGATTTGCTGTAATGTAACGCGCAATACACACACTATGAAGTACTGAATGTTGACTGAAACTTGTGTCTACTAATGACTTTCATTTTATTTGAAAAACTAAATATTATTTGTAAAGGTCACTATAATGACATATCACTATTGTTCTTCTCATATTCAAGGAACATTCCACTTTTTTAACAATAGAGTTAAAAGTACTATTTTTGAACTCATTCAGCTGATCTCTGGCCCTGTTGAGAGTACTTTACCTTAGCATAGATCATTGAATTGAATTAGACCATTAACATGTCACACGAAAATCATTAAAGAGTTTTAAAAATGTTTGTATTGAAAGCTTGACTTTTCTGTAGTTACATCATGTACTAGGATGGAAAATGAAAATAGTCCCTAACAACTTCTCATTTTCTGTCATTCTTGGTACACTACAGAAGAATCAAGCTTTACATATGAAATGTAGCTACTTTTTAGTCATTTTTAGCAAGATGCTAATGCTGTAATATCATCGAATGACTCATGCTAAGCTAAGACTACTCCCGCCATACTGGGAGATCAGCTGAATGAGTATAATAATGGTAAAACTCAACTAATTAATTCAAGGGGAGTTGTAAAATGAGCCAAATTTAAAAAAATAATAATAATAATGAACAAAATAAAATTAAAATGAGTGTTCCTTTCAGTTTATTGCTGTTTGAAGGTTCTCTTAAATATTAGCATAACCAGTGTTGCCAGATTGGGTGGTTTAAATTTGATTGTGTGCGTAACAAATGGCATTGGTAGGTTAACAAAATTTGGGCAGTTTTATATAAAATTGTAAATTTTATACGCAACTCATTTAACAAAACATAACTGTGTGCTCCTACTACACTCAGTTAGTATTGACCAGTGCATAGCGCAAACCACGTGGGCTCACCAGCAATAGAGGGTGAAGGAAAGTTATCAAAATCTGACTCCCCGGATAAATCTGACTCCCCTTCGTGTGCACACGCATCATGCAGCACCTACAGTTAAACTCACAGCAGTTATCATGACAAATTTATTGATCATTATTTTTGCAACTGACAGCAAGAACAAATATAGAAGAGTGGTCTGATTGACAAGCATCACTTACATGTGTTCAAAAGAATTTAAAATGCCAAAAGCATTAATTTATACCCCATTTCAAAAGTAAAACATAATCTAGGTAGTGTAACCTATACAACAATAGGTGCAGTGTGTGGGTGAGAGTGGACAGTGTTTCAATGTGATCCGGTTATGTTGTGGTTCTGTGACTGCTGGTGTTGGTTGCTGTATGGATTGACAGTTAAAGTAAGTAGGTTAATTTTATGTGTTTGGGCGAGTTTTAGAGAGCTTTTGGGCTGGAAAACATCAACTATATCTGGCAACACTGAGCACAACACCTACATTTCCCTTATAGGGCAGGAAGTGTTGCTTGATGTACAAACTGCTTGCACATGGATAGTGACCAAGAAAATGGCATGTTTTCTTAGTACCGGTGTACTATAGTACATTAAAGAAGTGTCAAGCTTTAAATAGGAAAATTATTTACTTTTTAATAATTTTTAGCAAGATGCTAATGGCGTAGTCTCATTAAATTATTTATGCTAAGCTAAGCTAAGATTGCTCCCGCCAGACTTGTAGATCAGCTAAATGAATTCAATATTGGTATGGGGAGTCTATTGGGAAAATAAGGAGACCTTCTTTCAGATTTTTACTGTTTGAAGGTTTGCTTAAATATTAGCAAAACACTCATACATTTCCCTTATAGTGCAGAAAGTGTTGTTTGATGAACAAACTGCTTGCACAGGGAATGTGTGCTGGTCACAACCAAAAAAAAGCAACTTATAGTACTAGTGCACTTCTTAATACATTACAGAAGTGTCAAGCTTTACATAGGAAAATTATTTATTTCATTATTTCATATCATTTTTAGCAAGATGCTAATGGTCTAGAGTCAGTCAATTATTTATGCTAAGCTAAAATTGCTCCTGCCAGACCTAGAGATCAGCTGAATGAATTCAATAATGGTAATGAGAGTCTATTTTAAAAAAGAAAAAAAGTGCTCCTTTCTGTTTATAACTGTTTGAAGGTTCTCTTAAATATTAGCACAACACATGTACATTTGCCTTATAGTGCAGGAAGTGTTGTTTGATGTACAAACTAAATCATATTGTGAACGTGGCAGGACAAAGCAGAGACAGAAGCCCCTTGAGGTAAAAAGTGAGGAGACATGACCTCTTTTTTCCCCCCACTGCAAGACTTGACAGTGTGAGTGTCTTCTACTTGTCTTTTTTTTCATCCTGAATAGATTATCGCAGGGCCTAATTTGCTTGGTGAGAGCCATGGAAGAGTGAACCAAGCCCTCCCCTCTCATTTCTTCAGGGATGACTTCTGAAGCTCTTAATAAGGCGACAAGTACGCCTTCCCGTATTGAAATACATCAAAACCACTAATCCTTGTAGATTGGAGCCACCCACTGATTCAGATTGTCATTATGTATTTCATAAACGTTCCAGTCTGAGGTTTTTATGCTCCCAGATAAAAGAAAGTAGAGAAACCTCAAGAAGTGGTGGGTGGAGGAGGAACGGTGTAAATGTTCTTTTCATTAGCATTCCTTGCTTTTCTGCCGAGTTAAACCCGGAATGGCTGACTACCGAAACATTCGCTACAGTATATGGCTGTTTTCCGCCTAAGATGAAAGCTCCATTTGCGGTTGCGATAATGGTCGCGGAGCCATGTCATTTGACGTGGCTTGTATTTCTCTGTTCTCCATCATTTAATTGGGTTTAAGGAGCGTGAGAACACTGCAGACTTTTTGACCATCGCAACTAATTGACCAGAAGAACATTACTTGCAGTGGCGCACCGCTGTGAAAACAAGAGAAAGCCCTCACTTTGCCCTGTTTGTAGGTATCGAGCAGTTTTATTCCACTTTTAAAGCCAGCCTCTTTTAGCAAACATGTAGCACTGCAGTCTGGAGTCATTTTCACTCGCCTCATTTCTCTTTACTGAGGCTGATAAGTTGATTACTGATAAAGTATGATTAATTTCAATAAGCGAACTAATTAAAGTGGAGTTTTATCTAAATAAGTC